>NC_060887.1:193854-229478 GCF_014805685.1 Silurus meridionalis | reverse complement strand
CGGTGCCGGAGTAAACGATACCTGGGCGGGCCACGTTGTAGGTGCGCTGGGCCTGGGCAGAGAAACAGCGGAGTTGAGGTGCTGGGGCGTTAGGTTCAACCTGGAATTTACCTGGGACAGTGGCGTCCGCCTGGGATGTTTCCAGCGCCGCTTTCCGCTCTCACAGCTGGACATCGAACGAGTTCTCACCTGTGCTCAAAGGCAGACACAGCCGGCATAGTGCTTATAATAGCAGATAGAGTTAAGATACAGAGATGTGATAAAGTGAGAGGAATGAATATAGTCAACACTAGTGATAGTCGAGTTAACTAACTACAGGCACAAGTCAGGACGACAAAACAATTTAGGATTATTAAAAGAGGAAAAAAGGAGAGATAAATAGTAAAGTTTGTTTAAAAACACAGTCAAACACAGGAAGCTACGTCACAGGAAGCCTGCAAGCAGAGAGTCTCCTTTCCACGTCATGACCTGCCCCCATCCTGCTGCCACCTAAAAAGATAAATAACTAACAACAATCTGCATTACTTTATATTTAATAAGAGTTTACAGTAAATACATTTACAAATAAATACATAAATACAATATAAAAATAAATGATAAAAAATTGGCAATTCACACAACAAACAAATTGAATAAATTTTCACTACAAAGTCATTTCCCTTAAAACAGATCTTTCTTGCTTTGTTTGTTGCAAAGTCATCAATTACATCATCGTTGCAAATCTGACCAGCACTTGTATGGTTGATGTTTCTGACAGCGAGGCTGCTGAGGTGCTCTTGTGACATGGTGGATCTCAGGTATGATTTCATCAGTTTCAGTTTTAAAAAGCTTCTTTCTGCTTCAGCTACAGTCACTGGAAGTGTAAGACAAAGTCTTGTGAAAAAAAAAAGCTTGTTCACGTGAAAGAAAAGTGTTAATGTTTTTTTTGTTGTTTTAAAAGTCAAGTAAAATCTCAAACCAGAGGCAAATCTCATCTAATTGAGCCACAAGATCTTTTGCATGAAAGTTGTTTTAAAAATCTTTTCACTTTTTCTATCAGTAACTACACTAATAAAGGAGAGGTAGAGGGAAGATTTGAACAATTCATAACAGCCCCCAAAATACTTATAATTCTTATTATTATCATCATAACTGCAGTTGGTTATAGAAACAGATGAATTGTAACTCACAGGTCACATCCTCAAGTCAGTCTCACACTGCCCTCTAGTGGCAGGGTCAGGCATCTTTTTGCTTAATTCTGTATAAATATTATTAATCTTTATTTGCTTAAGTTTTATTTAATTTTGATCTCTGTTTTTCTTGTTTCTTCTCCTCCTTGTATTCACTACATGGAAAATATTCAATAATAGAGATAGATTGTGATTGACTGTGATTAAAATTTTATAGTGCCTTCATCCTGTACAAACAACCGATTTGAAGTTCTCCATTTCCTCCTCTGATAGCGCAGCTTGTTTGTAGTCTGGCACTGCGTCGAGTTTAATGAAACACAAGAGACATGATGTGTCATGACTAAAATGCTCATGCATTAAACTGAATTAGTTTCAAGAACAACATACAATCACAACTTGCTTTGAATTTTGTCACAAAATAAACACAGGAGAGAGCTGAAAAGGACACAGACTACATTCACTACAGACTCACCTGATGCTCCGGATGTGGCTCTAGCGCTAGTTTCTCCATCGCAGCCGTTCTTCCAGTTCCTCGTCCGAAATTCTGTCCCAAATAAATCTTATCATCAAGTACTTTAGGAAACATGTTTAATTGAAGATATTTACAGCTGTCAGGTGACAAGTTGTAAAAAGCAGATATTTGTTTACTGGCGTTCATAAACATTTCATCGGTTACACTTGGAACAGCTGTTTGAATATTAAACAACAGGAAGCACACTTTTATGTAATATAGCTCTAGCAATTTCTCCAAGCCTCTTTGTATTGGTCTATAAATTATAAGCAAGTGCTCTGTTAACATGTGCTCAGTTAAAGATTACAGGCTTTAACATGAAACTTTTACAAAGCCGGTATTACATAAGCAGCAGCAAAAGCTTACTAAACCACACACACACTTTAATATCACTACTAATATCATTTACTGAGGCCTAAATCAAAGCTAGAGACTTAATGCATATTCAATATGCTACATTAAAGGTTTAATAGTGTACAACTTTGCAGGATGGTAATTAGAACAATCCCGAACAATGAAAATGCTCTACAATGGCGTCTTTGGTTGTTTACCTTGGCCTTCTTAAAGTCCATCTCTTAGCGGCGGTGGTGAGGAGAATAGGCACGACTTTCCTCGTCATTTTGTTTCAGCAGTTTTACCAGTTATGAATGATGGACTCGGTCAACATCATAACTTTAACAGCTCCCGATGAACTTGGCGTTACCCTGGTTTTCTGAGCTTTGTTTTCGCCTCCTCCAGCTCGTCCTGAAGCCTCTCACGATTACTGGCCTGGAAAAGTCAATCATCATAAAACCTGTGCAATTAAAAAATACAAATATTACACATGAAGATACCATAGAAATGTTACAGAAGGACGGGTTCAAGCCTGATAACAGATTATCCACTTGAAGCTTCATTTGCAAATTCAGTAGATTTTGATTTTATTCTGTGGGAAAATGAAGAAAGCCCTCTTGAGAGAAACGATGCTTACTGAAACAGCTGCTTCCAGTTCCTGCTGGAATATTTGAGATATTTGAGTCTCTGGAGCCGAGACCCTGTGGGTCCGTGGCAACTTATTTTGGTTACACTGTAAGCAGAGAGTGAAGCAATGATCTGTGAAACAATATTCCTTATTTGGTTTTAAAGTTAAAACAAAGCCCACATGTCAGGAGGCTTACCTTGTGTAGCACCACATCAGGTATGGATGGAAGCCCCTCTGCTTCTGCATACAATCAGGCATGAACTGATGTCTCAGAGTGAAGCGGTTCTTGGTCTTGACAGGCTTGGCTCGTGTCTTCCGCTGCTGCAGCATCCAGGGTCCGTGGTGCACCGGTGCGGAGTGACCCTGTGGCCACAGTTGTTGCGCTGGGCCTGGGCAGAGAAACACGAGTTGAGGTGCTGGGAGCGTTAGGTTCAACCAGAATTTACCTGGGACAGTGGTCCACTGATGTTCCAGCCGCTTTCGCTCTCACAGCTGGACATCGAACGAGTTCTCACCTGTGCTCAAAGGCAGACACACAGCCGGCATAGTGCTTATAATAGCAGATAGAGTTAAGATACAGAGATGTGATAAAGTGAGAGGAATGAATATAGTCAACACTAGTGATAGTCAGTTAACTAACTACAGGCACAAGTCAGGACGACAAAACAATTTAGGATTATTAAAAGAGGAAAAAGGAGAGATAAATAGTAAAGTTTGTTTAAAAACACAGTCAAACACAGGAAGCTACGTCACAGGAAGCCTGCAAGCAGAGAGTCTCCTTTCCACGTCATGACCTGCCCCCATCCTGCTGCCACCTAAAAAGATAAATAACTAACAACAATCTGCACTTACTTTATATTTAATAAGAGTTTACAGTAAATACATTTACAAATAAATACATAAATACAATATAAAAATAAATAATAATAAATTGGCAATTCACACAACAAACAAATTGAATAAATTTTCACTACAAAGTCATTTCCTAAAACAGATCTTTCTTGCTTTGTTTGTTGCAAAGTCATCAATTACATCATCGTTGCAAATCTGACCAGCACTTGTATGGTTGATGTTTCTGACAGCGAGGCTGCTGAGGTGCTCTTGTGACATGGTGGATCTCAGGTATGATTTCATCAGTTTCAGTTTTAAAAAGCTTCTTTCTGCTTCAGCTACAGTCACTGGAAGTGTAAGACAAAGTCTTGTGAAAAAAAAGCTTGTTCACGTGAAAGAAAAGTGTTAATGTTTTTTGTTGTTTTAAAAGTCAAGTAAAATCTCAAACCAGAGGCAAATCTCATCTAATTGAGCCACAAGATCTTTTGCATGAAAGTTGTTTTAAAAATCTTTTCACTTTTTCTATCAGTAACTACACTAATAAAGGAGAGGTAGAGGGAAGATTTGAACAATTCATAACAGCCCCAAAATACTTATAATTCTTATTATTATCATCATAACTGCAGTTGGTTATAGAAACAGATGAATTGTAACTCACAGGTCACATCCTCAAGTCAGTCTCACACTGCCCTCTAGTGGCAGGGTCAGGCATGCTTTTTGTAATTCTGTATAAATATTATTAATCTTTATTTGCTTAAGTTTTATTTAATTTTGATCTCTGTTTTCTTGTTTCTTCTCCTCCTTGTATTCACTACATGGAAAATATTCAATAATAGAGAGATAGATTGTGATTGACTGTGATTAAAATTTTATAGTGCCTTCATCCTGTACAAACAACCGATAATCTCTATATACAGTATATATATATAGGAGGAGTGTGTTGAAGCCAGAAGTCTGTCCTGAAGGTGTAACAGCACTTCACTGAACTGTACACTCACACTCACACACACATACACACACACTTACATTTAAATGGCTATCTCTCTAATCACACTTAATTCCTCCAGGATTAATTACAGGTTGGGTGACCTCTAACCTCTCGTGTGGTGCTGATGTTCCTCCTCAGAAGTCCGTCTGCTGTCTGAAGTCTCAGCTCCACCCTCTTCAGATCATCAGACTTCATCAGGGCTGTCAATTAAACACAACCTATGTTTATCTACACTTATGATACCAGGACAGAAAAACCCTCTGAAGATGTTCTTCTTAATGACTGAAATCCGTATCAGAGCTCTTTTATAGAAATATATATATGACTGTATAATGCTGCTGCCATTAGGACATTATTTCACATCACATGAATCTGCTGCACTTGTGAGTGGATTTGATTTGGACTTTTCTGATAAGTGTCTCTAATAGATCAGTGTAATTATTTTAATATTAACGCTTAGTGGCGTCTCACCGTCCAGACAGTCTCTGTCTCTCTGAGAGACAGAGACTACAATTATCTCATACATACAACTGAGCATATCATTTAAACTCACACCTAGAGGTCGACTGATACGATGACCAATATATGTTGCTGATTTCTTTTGTCTGAAATGTTTGTCCAAATAAAATCTCTACAAATTTAAACCTATTTTGTAATGACACTGAATTGAAATGAAAAAATAAATAAAAAATCTGTGTGACATGAACTGACTCATATTTCTTTTCCACTTATTACACTATTTATAACTTTTAGAATAAACTTTAAAAACTGGACCAATATAAAGTTTGTTCACAAACTTTTACTAAACTGAGTTTATTCATATGATCATCACCATTCATTACATCACATTACCTCTGTCTTTGTCCTGCTTTTCTTCTTCTACACTTTTTCTTCTTTTTTATTTAATTTGTATTGTTTTCCAGCACAGTAATGTGATAAATGTAAATACTGTTGTTTGCATCATTATGCTATAAAACACATATTATACCATTAAGTTCGGAGCATGCGCAGAAAGAACCGGAGACATGACTGCACAGCGTTTTTTACTCGTTTACTCTGCACACTGCAAACACACCCACATGCAGCACGAGAGTGCCTCTAATGGCTATCAGATATTATTACATTAATGCAATGTTACCAATGTCACTATGACCATTATTAATTTAGGGCTTCAGGAAAGTCTGCAAAGAAACAAAACAATACCACAGACTTAAAATACACTGTATAGAAAGAATACAAAAACAAGAACCAGACAAATTTTGCTTTTTTGTATTATTGTCTGAATAATTTTTAGTAGATATGTAATGAAATGTCAATATAATCTCACCTTCTTTAAGAAGTCTGTAGGCGAGGGCATGAGCTTTATGAGAGTCTTCTCACTGTTCACATAAGGCTACATAAACCCGACAGAGAGACTGCAGGAGTTCATGTCTCATAGACTCTTTCTCTGCTTAGATTTTGTCCAAAATCACAGACAGAAACGTCTCTGCTAAGGACTAAATAAACGAAGAAAAGGATCATCAAATATCCAACTAAATCAAACATGTACTCAAATCAGGTATATAAAACAAACATTAAGGAGTTAAGACTAGACTGTAGACCAGGTTTAGGAAAACTATTAGACTTAGATTTAGAATTAGAACATCAGGGCACTGAATTCACTTTTACAAATGAGAAAACTCAAATCCACAGCTAAACAATAAAGTTGTTTGAATTTTGTGCACACTAAATAAAACAGAAGATAATAACTGACCTTGTTTACACAAAACACAGATGTGACCGATTTTTCCTCATCTGTCAGACCAGGAAGTTTACAACTCCCTTTAAGTAGTGCAGAAACCCAGTTAGTAGATAATAAATCATAACTGGCATCATGAAGAGTTTCAATGCACAAGCGATGAGGATTGTGTTTTGTTGTGTTTGTGCTGTGCAGCATCGATTCCAGGTCTTTTAGCAGTCGTGGTTGTGACGTGTCTGATGCAGTTCTTCATGGGTCCTGCATATAAAATAAATAAATAAATAATAGAACAAAGCTGCATGTTTTATCTCTGCATAATGAATACAGTCTACAATCTGATCATTTCTGTACATGTTAAAGGTGTGTTGTGTAAAATAATTTACTAAATGAAATGAAAGCTGCTCAGATCACACTAATGATATTATATGTTTATTTGATAAAAGCGTATCATGCAGTAATAATGTGCTTGTATCGTCTTACACACTGAAGACATAAACATCAACACTATAGATACCTTTAAGTGCCAGAAGCTGGTTTTCAACACTTTCATTCCTGTGGAAAAGAAAATTCTTTATGGTTATGAATAAGAATATTTTTATGTTTATGTAGAGAATCCATCATGCAATACTCTGTGTACCGTGTTTCTATATAAATGATGTACTTGAATAAAGTACTGGGTTAAAAGTCACATGTATCATGTATGTATATTTAACATTTTATGAAGATATCATTAAAATGTAATTTCTACAAACATTTATCTGAGAATATTTCTGGTCCTTTTCTCCCTCACAGATGTAAAATAGACTCAGATTTTCCATCCACATGCAGATCACCAGGTCGCTGTCGCTTTTCTTTTCTTTTTTATTTCTTGTAAACAAAGCTCAGTTATCACGAGCTGGAAAGAGCTGCATTCCACTTCCTGCCAGGTGCGTCACAGTGCGCCGCGCTCTTTCTCCACTAAGAGCTTCTAAAGATGAATAAAACTAAGAACTCGCCCACACGGGGAATAAAAACCTCCCATGTATCGTTAAAATCCTGCACTCATTGGCTACATTTTCTATGGAACATGTTGTTTCCACACTGCTACTGGCTGAAAATAAAAGATTGGAAATGAAAGGTGGTGCAAAGCAAAACGTCTCCACAAACACCTGCAGAGTTCAGTTGTATCACTGATAAGATTCTACCTGTCTTTGTCTTTTTAGTGGTTACTCTCATTTGTTTTTAACACTATATTCTACCAGAAATTTTATTTTTACCACCAAGATGTCATAAGACGGTATGTTGTTCAGTGGAACCTTATCTTTCAAATAAACAGGAATTTGCAGCAATTGTGCGTTTGGATGCGTTTGTAACTCGTTATTACAATTATAGTGTAAGTACTGTTTTTTTATGCATGTTGTTTGTGTGTATTGTTTACACAAATTTAGGTAATACATTTGTTATAAGCGTTCTATTGGAAAACAGTGATCTAAAATTGATGCTTGAGGCTTAGACCTTTAGAATGATATATAATTTATCATGATAACTTATACCTTTTCATTTAATCTATTGTTAACTTACATCAGCAAACAGTGGTCACTTCAGGTGGCTGCTTTTGAACTGTAGGCTCCGCCTCCTCTGGTCAGGCTCTTGCTCTTCATTGGTCCTTTTTCCCCAGGCCTCCATTACAATTACCAGGTGACTCCACCTACATATAGTAGAGAGCTGAAGACAGAGCCAACACAAGGAGGGAGTAGAAAACAGCACAGACACGTAACGGCGTCTGGTGTGTTAAAATAAAGTAACTCCATTACCGTTACCGTATGATCGTTACCTGTTACTTTTTTTAAATAATTCATTTGGGCTGAAGTGTAGACTACAGTCTGACCTGTTTACAGCAACGAAACATTGTAGGATTGGAGGATGAATCACTGTAAACAGGAAGAAGACGCACTGTGGGCGTGTCTCCGTTTATTCAGGTCTGTGCGGCAGTAATGGCGAGTCGAGGCGAGCAAGACGAGTTTCTCAAAGTGGAAATATGATCATTATTTCACTTTAGTTGAGTATAAAGACAAAAACTTTTAGTCTAATGTAAGCTGTGTCTTTCTGGTTCAAGCTCGTATCTACTGCGATAGCAACACCTCAGAAACTCCATGCCTGAGGAGCTAGAAGCTAGAAGCTAACCCGGTGTTCTGTTCTACATTGTTGATAGTTTTCATACTTCAGCTGTGAAAGGAACATTTTAAGAACTCAACACAACAGCTTTTATGATGCAGAAGCCACTTTAGTTTTGATTGTGAATATATTATTTAATCAAATCAAATCAAATTTTATTCATCACATACACATACATACAGGGTACATGCAGTAAAATGCTTTATCTGACGGTCCGGCAAGAGGGAATAGGGTGGAGAAAAAACAGATAAATAAAGTATAAAACTATATAAAATAGAATATAAGGTATAAGGATATATAAAATAGGTATGTAAACAAGAAAAATGTATATACAGAAAAATCCTTATGGCAGTAGACGGTGAAACAGTAAACAGTGTGTACCAAAGTGTAAACAATAGACAATTTCAGTGATGGGTTGTCCATAGTGTTAAAGTATGCAGGAGTGCGGTATGGGTCCGTGTGTCCGTGCATGTAAATCCATAAAGTGTCAGTGTACAGTAGTGGTATAAAATAAATAATATAAAGTGCACTTTGCTGTGCAAGTCCAGAGTTTAAGTGACTGGAGAGAGGTGAGGTATGTACAGAGAAGAGGTGTGATGATGGAGAGTGGACCAGCTTTTAGATCCCGGTGTTTCCTGGTTTTCAGCTTGTTTTGTTATTTATTTCAGAAATGCTTGTGATATATTCAGTTTGTGCTGCTCTGACTTTAATAAAATAATGTTTAAAATGACTTTGTGTTTAAGTCAGTTTTGTGTTTGTAGACCATAACACATAAAAGGGCATTAATGGGAACATTAAAGAAGGTTCTTTAAAAAGTAAAAGTTACTTTTAACAGTAACACATTACTTTTTGGTGTAAATAATCAACAAAATAATTGAGTTACTTTTTGAATAAAGTAACGAGTAACTGTAACTAGTTACTATTTTTTAGTAACCAGCACAACACTGGTGATAAGTATAGTATATTTAATCAAACTCATGTAACCTATTTACTCCAAGTATAATTAAATAATAATAATCAGTTAGTAATAAATAGAGTAGAATAGGGTCTGACTAATGTTATGAGTGTGTAGGAGAAACAAAAACAAGGCAGACTTAAGCATGTTTATTGGGAAAGAAGAGTTTGTGGGCCATTGCTGCTGCAGAAGACATGGGTGAGCAATCAGGATCAGACTCAGGGGAAGATATGGGAGGATAATAATAATCAGGTGAGAGAACGGGAAGTAGGAGAATAATCAGTAGGGGACCAACATGAAGGATAAGGAGGAGATGGTAGAGTTGATGCAGGAATACAGGAGTCGTCATAGTCTTTATTGTCGGTCTGTGTCACCTGATGATAAACAGCAGGAAGGTCAGACGAGGTCTGTGTGCCCATATCACATGTAAAAGTATTCTTCACGATGTGAGGAGGCAGACAGGGTTCTCTGGAACAGCTAGAGTAGAGATGTTTAATAAATGGAGCAATCTCAGTGGTGAGGAAGAAGAGCTGAAATTGACGATACTGTCGGAGGAGAACGCTCTAAGAGCTGTCCCAGAACTTCTGTGAGATGGAGCTGAATAAAAGAAACCAACAGAGATACGATGTAAAGGGTGAAATCACAATGACTAAATATAAAAATGTATATGTTCATGTGGGGACAAAAGTAACAAGATTATAAATTAGGGTCACAAACCTTTTGACACCGAGCTACTTCTTGGGTACCGACTAATGTGAAGGGCTACCAGTTTGATACACACTTCTGAGATAAAAATGTGCTCAGTTTACCTTTAATTATTATTTAATTTATGTTATTATTAATAATTAATGATATTTATCTATATCAGGGTGTCAAACTTAATTGCACAGGGGCCAAAACTTAAAGCCCACTTTAGGTTCAACAGGATAAACATTTATTGAACACACTAAAACAATGTTTTTTGAACATAAATATTAATAAAAACAGACAGGAAAATTATTCCAGAATAAATAAAAATTTAAGTTTAAATAACCTAAAATATTTTGCTCTCCATAAAAATACATAATCAAAAACATCATTCTGAGAAACCAAGAGCAATTGGAGAAACATGAAGCTTAGCTGAGGGCACTTTGGGTTCTGACTATGAGAAACAGAAAGCTGAACCTCTACAAGCCCAAAGAGTCGCAGAAAATCTCTAAAGAAACAAAGATTCTTAGGTGAGGGAAGAAAAAATGAGGATGGAAACCCGAGAGTGACTGGAGGAAGCTGTACAGCTGTTCAGCAATATGACTTCAGCACTAGAGAAAGAACTATTTATTATATTAATTTTAATAATTCAGTCCATTCAGTTTGGTCAATTCAGTTCAAAAAGATTTGATTAGATGATTTCGACTCCTTAGATTCAGTTCAAGTGACTCGGTTCAAGAGTTCAGTTTGGTCACTTCTATTCAAAACAATGAGGCCGACCGAGACTGAGTCCATAGATAGTTTAAGAAATTTCCTTTCAGCAGTCTCTCAAAAAGAAACCAGCAGGTGGTCAGAATGTTCCTACTCTGTTCCTGGGTTAGTTTCAGTTCCTCACTCAGCTTCATCTGGTCATTTATGATTCTACAACATTCATATAGTCACTCGGGTCAACTTCCGGATTGTGTGTAATCTTCCCTCTGTAATCTGTACATGCGCAGAGTGTGTGTGTGTGTGTGTGTGTGTGTGTGTGTGTATGTGTGTGTGAGAGAGAGAGAGAGAGAGAGAGAGAGAGAAATAAAGTGAGTGACATGATGATGTCATCGGCAGAGGGCGGGGCATCTAGGTGTGATGTCACAGTGTGACACGTCTATATAATTCAAAGCGTGCTTTTGTTTCTTATTTGTGAATTTACCAATTGTAAGTAAAGAGACACTAAAATTGACAACCACCAAACAAACAAACAGCAGCAAGAAGCAGCAGCGATTAGCAGCAACTAAAAAAACATTACAAATCCTCTTCTATTGAACATTTCTTCATACAGGTACCTGGTAAGTCGTCTAAATAATTATGGCAGAATATTGTAGATTATTTAGTAGAAGACTCGAAAAGTACAAAGTCATTATTTAGCGACATTAGCATGGGTAACTAGCCGGCTAGCTAAGATTAGCTTTTATAGTTTAACTTTTTATATTAATCCAACAAATTGACCTAATAATTAGTATAGAATCTATTAGATACAATGAAGTAGCTTAATTTAACCTATTTATCCCATATTTTAATCAAACTCATGTAACCTGTTTACTCCAAGTATAATTAACATAATATACTAATAAATAGAGTAGAATAGGGTCAGACTGGGACTACAATTTTAATAATCCTTGCAGCCGTGGCATGTTTTATCTGTTGTGGAATTCCTTGTCATTGTTTAGACAATACAGCTCCCAGTGTATAAAATTACAGGTGAAGAGTCTTCTACAGAAAACATCTCCACAGATATGGATCAAAACATCTATGTGGATTTGGATGGAGGGATTATGGCCCTAGTCAATGAGAAAAAAATGACTGTAACAAACGTTTCCTTATAACTAAAAGCACTAAACTCTTTCTACACTTCAATTCTGATCCTTTGATTATATCGTATATAAATCATGTTGTTGTTGTGTGTATTTTATGCTGTGTGCAGGAACATGGCAGCTGGTGAACATAGGTGGCTTCTGCAAGTCTGCATCAAACGTGCAGACATCAAGCATGTGCTGAGGGGTATCGCTCGACTTTGTCACCTCTAGAGCTCCCTGCGATGCTTGTTATTTCCTTGTTCTTCAAAAGCACTGCCTGTGGTGCCTGGAGCAGCCCACCTGTCCTTTAGGTGACGGTGATAATTTCCCATAAATGGTTCAGGTTTCCTCCAGAAAAGGACGAATTCGTTTGGGAAACTGATGAGGACCCGTTCAGACCGGTGATGGACATTCTGCACCACGCTGACATGTTCTCCCAGATGGAATGTGGCTAGATTCCATCCAGAACTCTGTCTATGATCTTCCTGCAGGACTTCAGCTGATCACCCGTATCTATCATGTGCGAGGGCTATTACCCTTGCCCAATCGTTTGGAGTTCCTGCCCGCTCGCTGGTGCTCGAGAACTCACAGTTTTCTTCACGGACTTCGTCATGCAAAGCACCTTTGTAACGTACTACACCATCACCTTCTGTGGCTATGTTCTATGGACAACTGAACCAGCGAAACATCGTGATTGGAATTGTCGTCCTATCCTTTGTCGCAAATTTCACACAATCGGAACAGACTCTAAGGTATTCTCATAGTCTCACGGTGGTGGTTTGAGGTTTCACGATGCGGTATGGTCTGCACTGAAGTCTCACAGTTCTATATCTGTTCCCCTGCCGCACTGGATCAGACAACTATCACCCATTCCAGTTAAAAAAAGAAAAAAGAGAGAAAAAAAAAGCAAGTGAGTCTGGACATCAAGGACAGGAACTGAAAGCTAAACCTCTCCATGTTCAATAATAATTAATAAAATCAATAAAAATCTAAAATATGAAATCACTTGTTTATTGAAGTGTTCGACATCATTTAAATCCTGATTCTAAATCAGTGTTTCTCAACTGGAGGATGCTTTTAAACTAAATAATTAAAATCCACATGATAAACTTTTGTGAAAATGTGAAAAAAGTAAAATTGCACAATTATTAAAAGATGAAGTTAAACCATGATTTTTGTCTTCCTTTCAAACGCCGTATGACCTCCTCATGGGGGCTGTGTCTCGGGGTCATAATGCTGAGGGGAAGGGAGGTCAAGAGGGAGAGGGAAACTGGTCCTCAGTGCCACATTGTGCAAAACACCACATCCTGTAAAGTTTTGCTTTTTTTTTCAGTTACATGATGCAGTTTGAAGATGTAGAGTTTCAGCTTTACTGCACAGTTCTGTGTGTAAAATAAGTCAAAGTCATTTTTTTCCAGGAATTTCTTGAATTCAGATTTTATTGAAATAAAAAACTTGTTTATTTTCCTATAACTGCATTTGCATATTTTAAAATAAGGAACATTTAACTTGTTTGAACATTTTTGTAGTTCAAACAGCAGCAATAACACTTAAAGCACTACACTACAGAAACAATATAAAAGAAAGTTTTCTACATTTCTCTAATGCTGTCGAGTAACACAGTTTACAGGCCTAAGAATGTAACACTAGCTTCAAAATCACAACCTTGTTTCTGCCTGGTGTAGAAGCAGGGACCTTTCACGTGTGAGGCGAACGTGATGACCACTACACTACAGAAACTACCAGATGGAAAAGCTTCTTGGTCACTGTTTGCACTTTTGCATACATTCACAGTTGCAGTAGAGCAGGAGAATGAACCGGTTTGCTGAGAAGTTCAAAACAACTAACGTTCTTCTAGCATGGATTCATTCGGCAACATTCGCCCCTGCCAGTGTGGCGTTGGTGGTATAGTGGTGCGCATAGCTGCCTTCCAAGCAGTCGACCGGTTCGATTCCTGCCACGCAAAACTTTAGTGATTATGTTCAGTTACCAAGTAACAACCTCTAAGCAGTCTTGCTTCTATTTGCTTTCCTTGAACACTTCTTTGTGTATTAGATGGTCCGCCTGTCATCATAGACACCGGCAAAACATTTCAAAATCACTTAGCTTCTTCTTCTTATTATTATTATTATTATTATCCAATTATTTTTTTATTGATGCATTCAAACAGAAAGACACTCAGGCGAGAAAGACAATGGAACAGTGGTTAAGAAAGAATGAAGAAAAAAAAAAAAAAATAAAACAAAATAAAAGATTTGCACCTAAGTACATTAACACTCTCAAGATATATGTTTTCTTTCTTTTCTACATCTACCAAGAAGTCAGGGACAAGAGGAAGAGCTCAAAAGGCTAAACAAAGAGAACAGGATTTTTTTTCCTCTTTCTCTTATGTGAGAAGAATGGTTGCCAGGTGGTGTAAAACCTTTCCGTAATACTAAGTAATGTAAATCTGATCTTTTCTATTTGAATAAACTGAGACAGGTCATGTATCTAATGAGAAGAACTGGGTGGGTGAGGATTCTTCCAGTTCAGTAATATAAGTCTCTTTGCTACTATTAAACAAAAGGCGAGCATGTTTGATTGTAAGGATGACAAGGAGGGATTTGTGGGGTTGAGTCCAAATAATGCTATTAGGGGACATGGTTTAATATCTAAAATGAAGTATTTAGAGATTGATTTAAAAACTGATGTCCAGAAAGAGGTCAAGGCTGGGCAAAGCCAAAAGTATGATAAAGAGTAGCGGAGCCACGACACATCACTGATCACTGTATTAACGAATGACGGGCGCATATAGAGGAGGAATGTACGACCAAGGGCCTTGGACCATTCCTCATCCGTGAAATTATAATTAAGGTCCGATTCCCAGTTACTCTTTATTTTAGAAAGCGATGAAGAGCCTGATTGAACAACGAATGATACGATAACGATAACACAAGTGAACATGCAGTTTTATTATTGAGAAAACAAAATCCAAAACTACATGCCCTGTGAAAAGTGATTGCCCCTAAACCTAATATTTGGTTGTGCCGCCCTTAGCAGCAACAACTGCAATCAGGCGTTGTGATAACTTGTGATGAGTCTGTTAGAGTGCTGTGGAGGAATTTTGGTCACTCATCTATGCAGAATTGTTGTAATTCAGCCACATTGGAGGGTTTTTTAGCACAAACCTTCTTTTGAAGGTCATGTCACAGCATCTCAATAGGATTCAGGTCAGGACTTTGACTAGGCTACTCCAAAGTCTTCATTTTTTCTTTCCTTAGCCGTTCAGAGGTGGACTTGCTGGTGTGTTTTGGATCATTGTCCTGCTGCAGAACCCAAGTTCACTTCAGCTTGAAGTCACAAACAGATTCTCCTTCAGGATTTTTTAGTAAACAGCAGAATTCATGGATCCATTTATTACAGCAAGTCTTCCAGGTCCTGAAGCAGCAAAACAGCCCCAGACCATCACACTACCACCACCATATTTCACTGTTGGTATGACGCTCTTTTTCTCAAATGCGGTGTTACTTTTACGCAAGGCGTGATGGGACACACACCTTACAAAAAGTTAAACTTTCAAGTATTTTCCCAAAAGTCTTGGGGATCATCAAGATGTTTTCTGGCAAAACTGAGACGAGCCTTTATGTTCTTTTTGCTCAGCAGCTGTTTCAGTCTTAGATCTTTGCTGTGTAGATCATTTTTGCCGTCTCTTTCTCATGGTGGAGTCATGAACACTGACCTTAACTGAGGCAAGTGAGGCTGCAGTTCTTTGGATGTTGTTATGGGGTCTTTTGTGATCTCTTGGATGAGTCGTCGTTGTGCTCTTGGGGTAATTTTGGTCAGCCGGCCACTCCTGGGAAGGTCACTGTTCCATGTTTTTGCCATGTGTGAACAAAAAAGTTAGCACAGTTTTAACAGGGGGGCAAACACTTTTTCACACGGGCCATGTAGTTTTGGATTTTGTTTCCCCTTCATTTAAAATCTGCATGTCGTGTTCACTTGTGTATCTTTTACTAATATTTAAATTAGTTTGACGATCTGAAACATTAAAGTGTGACAAACATGCAAATAAACAGTGTTGTGCCGGTAACGTTACTTTTGACAATAACTAATACTGTAACAATACTGTAAAAATAAAGTAACTCCGTTACCATTACAGTATGGTGCGTTACCCGTTACTTTTATAAATGAATGAATTTGGGCTGAAGTGTAGACTACAGCCTAACCAGCTTACAGCAGCGTCGCATTGTAGGATTGGTGGATGAACCACTGTAAACACGAAGAAGACGCTGTGGGCGTGTCTCCGTTTATTCAGGTCTGTAATGGCAAGTCGAGGCGAGAGCAAGACGAGTTTCTCAAAGTGGAAATATGCTCATTATTTCACTTTAGTTGAGTATAAAGACAAAAAATGTCAAATGTAAGCTGTGTCTTTCTGGTTCGAAGCTCGTATCTACTGCGATAAACAGCAACTCCAATCTGCTTAAGCTCCTTCAGAATCTACATGCCTCGAGCTAGAAGCTAACCCGGTGTTCTGTTTTCATACTTCAGCTGTAAAAGAACATGTTTAAGAGCTCAACACAACAGCAGAAGCCACTTTAGTTTTGATTGTGAATATATTATTCAGCTTGTTTTGTTATTTATTTCAGAAATGCTTGTGATATATTCAGTTTGTGCTGCTCTGACTTTAATAAAATAGTGTTTAAAATGACTTTGTGTTTAAGTCAGTTTTGTGTTTGTAGATCATAACACATAAAAGGGCATTAATGGGAACATTAAAGAAGGTTCTTTAAAAAAGTAACTAAAAAGTTACTTTTAACAGTAACACATTACTTTTTGGTGTAAATAATCAACTAAGTAATTGAGTAGGAAATTAAAATCAGAGGCTCAAGAGCATGTCTCCACTGTGGGTCAAACCCAAGACCTTCTGCATGTAAAACAGACATGATGACCACTACACTCCAGTATTAACAATCAATGACTGTTTCTTCCAATGTTATAAATCACTATATACTGCTCCTTTATCTGCTGACACTTCAACATTAGAGGTAAGTGTAGGTACAGCATTACAATTGGATGAGTTTATATCTGATACAGAAATAGCCTTAGCAAGTCTGCCTTCTGGTAAATCACCTGGACCAGGATACGAAAATCTTAGCAAAAACTCTGACCTGCCGTCTGGAGAAAGTTCTGTCTTGTGTTATTTCACCTGAACAAACAGTCTTCATCAAGAACAAATACTCTTCTTGTAATATTGGGCGCATGTTGAATGTTATATACAGACCAAAATTTAACACTTCTTTAAAGAGTTTTCTTTATTTTCATGACTATGAAAATTGTAGATTCACACTGAAGGCATCAAAACTATGAATTAACACATGTGGAATTATATATGGAATTATATACATAACAAAAATGTGAAACAACTGAAAATGTCATATTCTAGGTTCTTCAAAGTAGCCACCTTTTGCTTTGATTACTGCTTTGCACACTCTTGGCATTCTCTTGATGAGCTTCAAGAGGTAGTCACCTGAAATGGTCTTCCAACAGTCTTGAATTCAGATGCTTGGCACTTGTTGGCCCTTTGCCTTCACTCTGCAGTCCAGCTCACCCTAAACCATCTCGATTGGGTTCAGGTCCGGTGACTGTGGAAGCCAGGTCATCTAGCAGCACCCATCACTCTCCTTCTTGGTCAAATAGCCCTTGATGCCTTCAGTGTGACTCTACAATTTTCATAGTCATGAAAATAAAGAAAACTCTTTGAATGAGAAGGTGTGTCCATACTGTTGGTCTGTACTGTATATAACCCATCTCTATCTGACACTTCTTTAGAGGTGGAGGAGCAGAAGGTTGAGAAGCAGAAGGTTGAGAAGCAGAAGGTGGAGGAGCAGAAGGTGGAGGATCAAAAAGAACAGGCTGAAGTCCTTTGGACTTTTGGAGACTTTAGAGAATGTGAGAAAATGTATAACTGTGTGTAGATAATCAGGTAAAATATTATTTATGAGTCTGACTTTGTTGAAGGTGTTTATGTCTCACCATAAATCTGATTATCACGAATCACACAGCACAACTTACTCAAAAGTCCAATGCAGAATGCTTCCTGGTTTTTTTTAACCTAAAGAAATGTAAATGAAGTGATGAACACACTGGATGTTGTTGTTCTGTAGACAGTCACACTGCTGCTGAGAAATCTGGACTGTATTGTGGATGAAGGACGTGTACGAAGCGTTCCTGAGATTTGGGACTGTCCTCACTGCACACGTCCTTATAACTACTGATCCTTACATTTTCCTTCTTTCTCAGTAACTTGGGGTTTCCTCCCCGTACTCAGCTGGAGTATTTTCTGAATGTGGAGAGCTCTGATATTGCGAACCTTTAACACGTTTGATGTGCGTTCTTTGCTTTGTGTTTCTGCTCGCTGTCCCGTACAGGTCATGATGGAGAACACTCAAAGACATGGTGTGTGGCGTTTTCATCTCCTGATGAGGCTCGAGTAGACATTATGGAGATGAACGGCAGGGTGCTGGGCAGCAGGACTGTGTACTTAAGTCCCTCTCAGTCCCTCTCAGAATGTAGAAACCATCTCACCTTCAAAACCCTGCCCAGACCCAAGACCCAACGCCAACAAGAACATCCATCCACAGAGTGAGTCAAAGCCGTCCGATTAGTTTTGTGTTAAGTGCAGTTAAAGATTTAAAACAGAAGAGAACTTTTTATGTTAGCAAAATTTACCTTCTGATTGGATGCTAACATGAGATGATTGTCTGCATCTACAGATGTTCCAGTTGCAGATCCTGGAAAAGAAAACCAGCAGCAGTGGAACAGGCGATTCACACCACAGCCTCTCAGACTGGACACACAGGAACTATTCTGATTCTATTTCCAGTGTGTTTTATAGAGACCTTCATGATCTGGAGCAGGTTTTGGTCACAGCTGTGTTTGGTCACATGTAATAATTGGTTTAATACTGAGTGATTGATCAGTGTGTATTATTAAAGTCAGCAATGCAAACACACACATGCACTCAAACATTGGATGCTGAATTTGTTCTGTTTTCTGTAGGAATTAGGATTAGATCCTCTATTATACCAGAACCAGTGTACACTTGCAGCAAGTTTCTGCTCTCAGAAAATGACCTTTAAATAAAAGTGCTTCATTGTTCATTCACCAGTGAGACCAGAACCTTGTTAATAAAAGAACACCGCTGTTCTGTTTATATTATAGGATACAGACAGTGCTTGTTTTTTCTCATGGTTTTCTACATGAGAGTGATGTAATGCTCATGTTTTTGCTTTCTGTATCTCCTCACTCACTCCTACAGGTGGTACTGCACAATTGACGGTCCAAAGGCTTTGGATTTGTCTGATATTCCTCTCTGGATGAAGACACTAATGCCATCAGAGAGTTGAATGGAAAGCTGGTGAGCAGGAGGTCACTGTGTATCACTATGGCTGAGCAGTGGACAGAGAGCAGCCGCCACACCAAGCCCTACCTCCATCCATCCAGGAACATGCAGTGGTTCCATCTACAGCGTAAGTCATACTGTCCTCATAATGTCCTACAAAACTTTACTAAACACACACACTGTGTACCGGTCAAACACACACATTATGTAAAGTAACACATCTCTGTTTTTCTCTTTCAGGTCATCGTGCTGTCGTTCTGTTCCACTGAATTCATCATTTTATTTATTTTGCTTTTAATTATTATTTCTTTCTCTTTTTTACAGAAATAGTTTTATTACTGTAAATAAATATGTAAATAACTAACAGTAATGAAGGTGTTTCATTATTGATCATTCATAAAATTCCCTCTTAATACATGAGAACTTTCATTAGAACTGAAAGAGACGGTGCTGTGAAAAGAGAACAGTAATAACAGAGTTGTGTTCGTGAAAACCCTGAAACAGATCATGTAAATACACTACTCTGACGCTGACACCATTTATTTAATGGATGAATAAAATTGATCTGAAATAAATTCAAATATTTAAGCTGTAATACTGCACTGTATTTAACTTATTATTATTATTATTATTATTATTATATATTGTTATAATTTTAAATGTATTGATAGATTTTATTTTGAAACTTTATATTTTGATGTTTTATTTCAGTTAATACATTTTTTATTGTATTTAATTTGTGTCGGTTTATGTTCTAATCTCTAATATACACTAAAAGCCTTTATATTTATAAATGTGTATTTAAATCACAGATATTAAAAAATTAATAATATGTAAAAAGATCTAATATCTACCAAAAAATCACTCAGTGTTGATTTAAGATGTTTGGACATTTATTCAGCTCATAAATCCTATAAAACATGCAGCATTAAACATGAACTTCCAGCAGATGAACATCTCATAATACTGTCTGGAAGTGAGAAATGTACAGGTTGTTTTACTCCATACACATGAACTTACTTTGATCAGAAACACAATCATACTCCAAATCAATTCATCAATAAAGTCAATAAAAGAATCCCAAACTGCTGTGTGTCTTGTCCTCGCTATTAATGACGTCATTAGAGCTCCACTACTTCTAATGACCTGCTGTGACAGTGAGCTCTAATACACATCACACTGCCACCTACAGGTCATTTATGATTCTGCAACATTCATAGAGTCACTCCGGTCAACTTCCGGTTCTCAACTCGGATTCACTCGCTTTATACACAGTTTACAGCCGTTTTTATCTTATTTATGACTGTAATATCGCTCTTCTCTCAGGAACAACAGAAAAGCTGTGAAGACATGATATTTTATCCGCTCTTTACCTCTGTAATGTGCGCATGCGCATAGTGTCAGGTTAAAAGAGACCGGGTTACGTCACAGACGGAGGCGGGGCATCTGCCTGTGACGTCACAGTAAGGCAACCTCTATAATTGGAAACGCGTCTCTGTTTCTCTCATTTCCGAGATTTTTGCTTGTGAGTAAAGAGGCATAAACATGGAGCTCTTCAGAAGGTTTAGAGATTTTCAAACCAGAAGATCGAAGAAAACTAAGCAGATTGCTGAAATGAAGGAGAAGCTGGAACACATGGAGAAAGTAGTGAAAGACTTGGATGCATTTTCTCTTCTAATGATAGAAGATAACAGAAGAGAAAGAAGAAAGCCATTCTGCTACAGACGGTGCAAAAGCTGGAGGCTACTTTGGCTTCTGAGCGAAAGCAGCAGGAACAGGACATAACTGAGAGAAGCCAGAGCTGGGCGAGAGAACAAAACAACTGGAGGAACGTGTTGCTCAGCTTGAGTTTATTTTGGAGCAGACCACCATGGAGCTCCAGTCTTCCTTGAAAATCAATGAGGAACTGGAGAAAACTGTAGAATGTGAGAGAGAGCTGGACAAGAGAACAAACGAAAGTGGAGAAACATGTTGCTCAGCTTGAGGTCACTTTGGAACAGACCACCATGGAGCTCCAGTCTTCCTGAAAATCCATGAGGAACTGGAGAAAACTGTAAAATGTGAGAGAGAGCTGGAAGAGAGAACAAAAACGACTGGAGGAACATGTTGCTCAGCTTAAGCTCACTTTGGAACAGACCACCATGGAGCTCCAGGATACTCAGAATCACTGTGAGAAAATAAAAATAGTGCAGAGCAGGAGAGATCATTTGATCAGAGAGAAAGAGCGACTGGAGGAACGTGTTGCTCAGCTTGAGTTTATTTTGGAGCAGACCACCATGGAGCTCCAGTCTTCCTTGAAAATCAATGAGGAACTGGAGAAAACTGTAGAATGTGAGAGAGAGCTGGACAAGAGAACAAACGAAAGTGGAGAAACATGTTGCTCAGCTTGAGGTCACTTTGGAACAGACCACCATGGAGCTCCAGTCTTCCTGAAAATCCATGAGGAACTGGAGAAAACTGTAAAATGTGAGAGAGAGCTGGAAGAGAGAACAAAAACGACTGGAGGAACATGTTGCTCAGCTTAAGCTCACTTTGGAACAGACCACCATGGAGCTCCAGGATACTCAGAATCACTGTGAGAAAATAAAAATAGTGCAGAGCAGGAGAGATCATTTGATCAGAGAGAAAGAGCGA
Organism: Silurus meridionalis; assembly: GCF_014805685.1. Classification (NCBI taxonomy): domain Eukaryota; kingdom Metazoa; phylum Chordata; class Actinopteri; order Siluriformes; family Siluridae; genus Silurus; species Silurus meridionalis. The sequence continues at coordinate 207,634 of NC_060887.1, read as the reverse complement.
CTGGAGGAACGTGTTGATCAGCTTGAGTTTATTTTGGAGCAGACCACCATGGAGCTCCAGTCTTCCTTGAAAATCAATGAGGAACTGGAGAAAACTGTAGAATGTGAGAGAGAGCTGGACAAGAGAACAAACGAAAGTGGAGAAACATGTTGCTCAGCTTGAGGTCACTTTGGAACAGACCACCATGGAGCTCCAGTCTTCCTGAAAATCCATGAGGAACTGGAGAAAACTGTAAAATGTGAGAGAGAGCTGGAAGAGAGAACAAAAACGACTGGAGGAACATGTTGCTCAGCTTAAGCTCACTTTGGAACAGACCACCATGGAGCTCCAGGATACTCAGAATCACTGTGAGAAAATAAAAATAGTGCAGAGCAGGAGAGATCATTTGATCAGAGAGAAAGAGCGACTGGAGGAACGTGTTGATCAGTTTGAGCCCACGTCGGATTTTAAAGAAAAACAGGAGGATGAAAGAGAAAACTAAACTTGACATAGAGGAGAGGAACAACTTACAGCTTCAGACCAACAGGGGGCTCCAGGATACCCAGAATCTCTGTGAGGAAGAAAAGAAGACTTCAGAGAATAAAACAGATCATTATATGAGAGTCCGAGAGCGATGGGAGGAAATTGTTGCTCAGCTGAGACAAGAAAACATTCAAAAGAAAAGGAGAAATAGAAAAAAGAAGGCGACAAGAGAAACAGAGAGTCTGAACATGCCTTTTCCTCTTTCTGTTTCTCTTATGGCTATTTATGATAGTTTTACACTTATAGTCAATAGTATAAAGCTGAGTGTAAAGCTATTGTATCTTGTAGATCGTCTCGTCTTTTGATCATTTTTTATTTCTGTCTTGTCAAATCTTTTTTTATCTTTTTAAATCTTGATTTTAATCTTTTACTACAAAGAGTCACAATAAACACTAATAACAACCATTATTTTTGTCTTCCTTACAAACGTATGACCTCCTCATGGATTCTTCCACTTAGTTTATTTCGCTCTTGTGGGGCAGGGGGCTGTGGCTCGGGGTCATAATGCTGAGGGGGAGGGAGGTCAGGAGGAGAGGAAACTGGTCCTCAGTGCCACATTGTGCAAAACACCACACACCCTGATAATCTTACACACTTTTTCCGGGTGGTATAAAAGTCTTCCACCTGAGACATCCAGAGCTCCACATCTGCATTTCTGGAGGTGAGGAGCATCTGAGGGGTGAAGCCTCTGTCACCTGTCATATTATAGACTACATCAGGACAATGTTTACAATTTCTACATGTTGTTAAAGTCACCAAGAAGCCAGTCATCACGTCCTGCAGCTGCATAGATCACATAGATCCAGGAGCACAGCTGTAGGAATCTAAATCAGCTTATTATTCAGTCATCATCATGGGCGAAATCATCATGGTCCCTGGAGACTCTTTCTCTCCTTAATCTTCCATTGGTGTAATCCTCCAGCAGTGCCATCATGCAGCATTACACACGGGGGTCACCACAGCATTTATATGTTTACAGTAATTACACTGATCATTAACACCTTGGCAAAATCAGCATGAATTAGTGGCATCACCACCCGAGATACAATTTGAAGATGAAAATGTGACATGTGAACACGTTTCTTCATGCCAGTTTTGTCATGAACATCATTATAGTTAGGACTGAAAATGAGAACATAAAGAGTAACGACTGTGTGAGGCGTAATGGCTGCATTTCCAGATTTATTGAAGGAAAATATGTAGTTATTTACACTGTGTTCTGCAGTTATCTAATGGTAGGGGATTTGATGTTCTCCTGTATTCCATGCAGTCGGGCATCTCCTCCTCCTGCGCTCCCGTAGTGGAATGTGATGGTGAGACGCCGCTGATTACAAATTTAGAGTGAATTTTTATTTAACATTTGAGTTGGATTTTATAAGAAGGTGTTTATGAAACAACTATCACTCAGTACAAACCCAAATAACCTGCAGGATTTCATCTTCATGATCACAACACTTCAAACAAAACATCTACAGTACATACAGGATTCAGGGCCATTTTCAATATTTATATGTTACAGTAATTTTGTATTATTTATATTAGGAGTCTTTAACGACTCTGTGCATATGTTTAAAAAATGACCATGTTACTGTGTGTACAATGATACTAATTGTGTTCATGTATTACAAACACTTTATTAGAGCACCTATATATTCATATACACTGTGTGTGTGTGTGTGTGTGTGTGTGTGTGTGTGTGTGTGTGTGTGTGTGATTATTTGTACAAAGAGTTCCGTCTCATCACTTTCATTATTTTAGATCAAACATGTGCACTACTACTATCAGGTAAAATACAATGTCCTTGTAGGAAAAAACACCAAAAACAAAGTGTCCAAAAACTTACGACCCCCAGGCTGAAAAGTCCATGCAGAAACAAAACAGAGTAAGAACAGGAGCTTTGAGGGTTGGGATTTGGACTGTAGTTTATGTTAACAGTCTGCTACACTGACTCAGGACTACAGTTTGTATCTGATCATCACTTCACCTCAACATCATTTAGCTGTAATAAATGGACATTCAGTGAAACCCAGATGAGGACGGGTTCCCTCTTGAGTCTGGTTCCTCTCAAGGTTTCTTCCTTATGCCGTCTCGGGAGTTTTTCTGCAGTCGCCACCGGCTTGTTCATCAGAGACAAACTTACACATAAAGAACATCATATTTATTTCTCAGAGCATGTTTTACTTGTATGTTCCTTTCTTTGATGATACAGTAATTTCTGTAGCACTCAGCGATTCTCCTCTGTCTTGCGCTTCAGACATTTTGCCTCAGTGTGCTCTAGTAGTCTAGTAGTGTTTTTAGTCATTTTATTATTAAAAAAGATTTTGCAGGAGACTGGAATGAATTCTTAAAAAACAATGAGGTAAAAGGGAGATTCAGATTAAATATTACAAATCCAGCAGTGCCATCATGCAGCATTACACACGGGGTCACCACAGCATTTATATGTTACAGTAATTACACTGATCATTAACACTGTGATTCTGGTGTATATAAGGAAGTGCTGAATGTGTGATTAGAATCAGCAGTAATAAAGCAGTAATGAGCACAACATCTCTTATTCTTGAAGGCTGATTTATCAACAGTAATAAATGTGTCAGAAGAACAGACAGCCAAGAGATGAAGTTGTGGACGGGACAGAGGGTCATGAAGCACCTATAAGAGAATTACATGCTACTTTTAGAGAATAATGAGGAATGTGGGCGTTACATGTAGCTGAAGAGGGTTTATAAAGACTGTGTGTGGACTGTGTTATTGGAAACCTCCATGGAACTGCCTGGATTTATTTTTACTGCTTAAAGTCTAATACTTTAACACCACAATCCTGGATTCTGAACTTAGTTTCTTTCTTTATTTGGTATTTTAACTTTGTTATTGGATTTGTTGCTATTGATAATAAATCACAAGATCACAATAATCCCATTACATGTTTATGTGATTTTATTGTATCATGCAGTAATAATGTGCTTGTGCTGTATTACACATTCTTCTTCTTCTTCCTCTTTGGCTTCTCCCATAAGTCTCCATATCTGTCCTCTACATCTGCCTCTTTCACCCCAACTACCTGCATGTCTTCCTCACCACATCCATAAACCTCCTCTTTGGTCTTCCTCTTTCCTTCTTCCTGGCGGCTCCATCCTCAGCATTCTCCTACTGATATACCCCATGTCTCTCCTCTGCACATGTCCAAACCATCTCAATTGTATGGACTCCAAAACGTCCTACATGTGTCCTCTAAAAACTCATTTCTGATCCTGTTCATCATCTTCAATCCCAATGAAAATCTAAACATCTTTAGCTCTGCTACCTCCAGCTCCACCTCCGGTCTTTCAGTAAATGCTATTGTCTCTAATCCATACAACATCTCAGGTCTCACCACAGTCCTATAAACTTTCCTTTCACTCTCACAGATACTCTTCTATCACAAATCACTCCTGTTGTTACTCTTCTCCACCCACTCCACCCTGCCTGTACTCTTTCCTTCACTTCTCTAACACACTCTCCATTACTTTGCACTGTTGACCCCAGGTACCTGAACTCCTCCATTCTCATCTTCTCCTGAGAAATTCATTTCCTTACACATGTACTCTGTCTTATTGATTTTGTTCCTCTTCTCAGTCCATTCTAGGCTCTTCTCAACCTGCTCACTACTCTCACCACAAATCACAAATATTATCCAAACATTATAGTCCACAGAGACTCCTGTATGACCTCGTCCTTCAACCTGTCCATCACCACTGCAAACAGGAAAGGGCTTAGAGCCAATCCTAGATGCAGTCTAACCTTCACCTTAAACCAGTCTGTTGTTCCTACTGAACACTTCACTGCTGTCATTCACATACTTTTTGACATGACTTTCTCATACAATACCACAACTCCTCTCTCCATGTCATACACTTTTCTAAACACTTTCTCATTAAGTGCATTAAGATGCTAGATCTTTCACTTGGTCTGAGTACTGGTTTCATGATTTATCAGTAATGTCAGCAGTAATAAACTCATTTGCATGGCTAAAACTATTATTAAAATAACATTTAGTCAGTGAGTTTTCTGAATATTTTGCCACTGAGATTTTAAGAGATGTTTTTATTTATGCACATTGGACATCAACCTTCTCAGCAGCAGGTTCCATAGTGTAGTGGTCATCATGTCTGCTTTATAAATCCTTTTAAGTAATTTTGGTTTTCTTTATTTAATGTTTTTATTTCTGTTACAAGCACAATGCAGAAACATGCAAAACTTTTATTTATTTAATTGAGTAACAATTTGTAAGTAATATATAAACCTCATTCTTGTTTACAATGCATGGTTTTAAAAAGACCTTATGTGTAAAGCAGATGTGTTTTTGTCCTCATTTGTTATTGTATTTTAAATATTCTTCAAACACTATTACTCAACATTTAATTAGGAGATTTTATTCTTGTTTTAATGTTTTTATTCTGTAAACTACTGAAATTATAAAGCATCATCAGTGGTTGCTTCAAATCAAAATATAGTAAATATATTCTCAAAATTGCTGTAGATTTGTTTTATTCACTTTTGTTTGCCGTTTCTATTCAGAGAAATAAAATTGCTATGGTGAAGATACCATCTGAAACTCATATTTGATTCTCTTTTAATGATATCGTCATCTTTTCTCAACACAACACCAAATTGTGCTTTATATTTCAACTAAAGTTATGACCATCTGTTTTAACTGTTTTGTTTTGAGTGTGAGGAAAAGGTTTTTTTGTGTGATCAGTTGTGGATTAATGAATGCAAATGTATCAAGATGAAAAGATCCAATTCTTTACTTTTCGTAATTATAATAATCAATATCACATTTATTTTGGAATGTGATTATGCAAAGGATTTTGAAAATAAATGTTTTGGATTGTTTTTCTGTTTACAACTAAATTTGAAAGATGGATATAATATAATTAGTGAGATAGATTGACAGAGTTTCAGAAATAGACAGAGAAAATTAGAGAGAGAGAGAGAGAGAGAGAGAGAGAGAGAGAAAGAGAGAGAGAAAGAGAGAGAGAGATGGTGGCTCTTAAAAGTGCCTTTGGGTTCTATAAATCAGGTGTAGTTGGATTTGGACAGGTGACTTGCTTGACAGGATCTGCAGGTATTGTTACTGTTAGCCACAGTGTACAGGTGGATATTGGGCTACTGTTGGCTGAAGGAGGAGAAGGAGGAAGACGTCTACAGAGACATCAGAGAAATGAGAAGTGTAGAAGACTGGAGGTTTGGGTGGGTTCTTTAAATGTTGGTACTATCTGGAATGAATAGATGATATGATGGAGAAAGGTAGATATGTTGTGTGTTCAGGAGATTAATTGGAAAGGAGTAAGACCAGGAACATTGGAGGTGTTTAAACTGTTCTATCATGGTGTGGATGGAAAGAGAAATGGTGTATGATTCTGAATGAAAAAAGTAGAGGTGAGAGAGTTTCTGATAGGGTGATGAAGGTGAAGCTGGAAGTTGAAGGATGATGATAAATGTAATCAGTGCTTATGCTCCACAAGTCGACTGTGAGATGAAGGAGAAGGAAAAATTCTGAAATGAGTAAAATGGAGTGGTAGAAGGTGAACCTAGGAATGAAAGATTGGTGATTGGGGCAGACTTTAAAGGGCATGTGTGAAGAACAGAGGTGATGAGGATGATGAATACCTGAAAAATAGGAACGATAATTTTAAGCTGAAATGATGGAAATGGCAGTGGTGAACACGTATTTTAAGAAGAAGGAGGATCATAGAGTGACGTATAAGAGTGGAGGAAGGTGCACACAGGTGGACTATGTTCTATAGAGATGCAACCTGAAGGAGATTAGAGACTGTAATGTTGGCAGGGGACAGTGTAGCTAGACAGCATCGGATGGTGTTCTGTATGATGGTTTTGGAGGTGAAGAATAAGAGGAGGAGAGTGAGGAAAGAAAAAGAAAAGATGGTGAAAACTAAAGGAAGAAGACTGTAGTATGAGATTCTGGGAAGAGGTCAGACACTCAGTGGTAAAGATATAAGGCATATGAGGAGCTGTAGGAGACGTTGGACACTAAGGAAGAAAATTTCATTCACAGAGGACCGAGCTAAGGATGTGCTGCAAGTTAGAGCAATAAAGGATGGAGATGGAAATGTGTTGACTAGTAAGGACAGTGTGTTGAGAAGATTAAGGAGTATTTTGAGCAGCTGATGAATGAGGAAAATGAGAGAGAGAAGGTTGGATGATGTGAAGATGGTGAAGCAGGAAGTGGATAGGATTAGTAAAGAGGAAGTGAGAGCAGTGATTAAGAGGATGAAGAGAAAAGGACGGATGACATGGAGATGTTTAGGAAAGATTTCAGTGGAGTTTTTAACCAGATTGTTTAACAGGATTTTGGATGGTGAGAGGATGCCTGAGGAATGGAAAGTGTGCTGGTACTGATCTTTAGAATAAGTGCGATGTGCAGACCTGCAGTAACTACAGAATAAAGTTGATCAGTCACATCATGAAGTTATGAGAAAGAGTAGTGGAAGCCAGGCTGAGAGAAGAGGTGACCATCTGTGAGTAGCAGAATAGTTTCATAAGAGCACCAGAGATTATTTGCTTTGAGAATGTTGATAAGTATAGAAGGTCTGAAGGAGCTGCATTGTGTGTTTGTGGATTGTAGAGGACAGAGTAGTATGGACAATGATCCCTAATGATAGCAGCCAAAGAAGAACAAGAAGAAGAAGTAGTTATTGTAAGTAGTATTGTTATTACTGACACATTCAGTGGTGTAGCCATCATTTCAAAATTGAGAGGAACAGAAGAGTTAAATGTAATAATAATAAAATGGGTATAATTGACAGGGTTTATTTTCTCTTACTCCTTTTAGACTGGGCCTTGAAAACGTGAACACAGGAATTTACATTGTTAAATGTTAATGTCCCCAAATCAGATATTCTACACCAGATCAAATGATGAAACAATAATGCAGTGCTGCACACTAAGTTACCCTTCATCTGATAAAACTTAAACTAGACATGGATTATAATGAAGTTATCTCACCCTGTTAAGCAAGTCTAATTTCACAATCTCTTTTTTCCAGTTTAGACACACACACATATATATATATATATTAGTAAACAATAACACAAGTGAACACAACATGCAGTTTTTAAATGAAGGTTTTTATTTTTAAGTGAAAACAAAATCCAAAACTACATGAAAATGTATTTTGAAACCTAATAACTGGATCATAGCAACAACTGCAATCAGGTGTTTGTGATAACTTGTGATGAGTCTGTTACAGGCTGTGGAGGAATTTTGCTCCACTCATCTATGAAGAATTGTTGTAATTCAGACACATTATTTTTAAGCATGAACCTTCTTTTGAAGGTCATGTCACAACATCTCAATAGGATTCAGGTCAGGACTTTGACTATAAAGTCTTCATTTTGTTTTCTTCAGCCATTCAGAGGTGGACTTGCTGGTATGTTCTGGATCATTGTCCTGCTGCAGAACCCAAGTTCACTTCAGCTCGAGTCACAACAGATGTTTGGACATTTTCATTCAGGATTTTTAAACAGCTGAATTCATGGTTTAATTTATCACAGCAAGTCTTAGGTCCTGAAGCAACAAAACAGAGACCATCACACTACCACCACCATATTTCACTGTTAGTATGACGTTCTTTTCTGAAAAAAGTAATACACATTTCAAAAGAGCATGTTTTGTCTAGTCAGTCCACAGAGTATTTTTCAAAGTCTTGTTTTCTGGCAAAATGGAGACAAGTCTTTATGTTCTTTTTGCTCAGCAGCTTTTAGAATTAGAATTTTGCCATGTAGACCATTTTTGCAGTCTTTTTTCTCATGGTGGAGTCATGAACACTGAGCCTTAAATATTGTGAAATGTTGGACTTCATTTAAATTTAACTAGAAATAAAATCCACATGATAAAATGTTGGAAAATTAAAAAGTAAATGAAATTAAAATAAAGGTTAAAAAGTTAAATAAAATTAAAATTCTATATATTTATTTCAATAACTCAATTCAGTTTGATCAATTCAGTTAAAAAAAGATTTGGTTCAGTAATTTTGACTCCTTTGAATCAGTTCAAGTAACTCAGTTCAAAGAGTTAAATAATAAAGTCAGAAGAGTCTTCACTGGTTTACTATTTATATTACTCAGGCATTTTAATAATCTATGTATTATGTAACAGAGATATCTACTGAAGTTAGCATGCTAATATGGTAATAACAGAGAGAGAGAGAGAGAGAGAGAGGACCAGAGGCAGATCTGTGACATCTGAGCAACTTCTATGTGTCAGACTCTCTGTTTCTCTCATTTGAGTTTTGCTGTGAATAAAGAGGCGTAAACATTCTTCAGAAGGTTTAGAAAATTTTCAAACCAGAAGAAAGAAGAAAACTAAGCAGATTGCTGAAATGAAGGAGAAGCTGGAACACATGTGAAAGTAGTAAAGACTTGGATGCATTTTCTAATCCAAGGATAGAGAAGATAACAGAAGAGAGAAGAGAAAGCCATTCTGCTACAGACGGTGCAAAAGCTGGAGGCTACTTTGGCTTCTGAGCAGCAGGAACAGGACATAACTGAGAGAAGCCAGAGCTGGGCAAGAGAACAAAAACAACTGGAGGAACGTGTTGCTCAGCTTGAGTTTATTTTGGAACAGACCACCATGGAGCAGTCTTCTCTGAAATCCATGAGAAACTGGAAAACTGTAGAATGTGAGAGAGAGCTGGACGAGAACAAAAACAACTGGAGGAACATGTTGCTCAGCTTGAGGTCACTTTGGAACAGACCACCATGGAGCTCCAGTCTTCCTTGAAAATCCATGAGGAACTGGAAAACTGTAGAATGTGAGAGAGAGCTGGACGAGAACAAAAACAACTGGAGGAACGTGTTGCTCAGCTCGAGGTCACTTTGAACAGACCACCATGGAGCTCCAGTCTTTCCTGAAAATCCATGAGGAACTGGAAAACTGTAGAATGTGAGAGAGAGCTGGACGAGAACAAAAACAACTGGAGGAACATGTTGCTCAGCTTGAGGTCACTTTGAACAGACCACCATGGAGCTCCTTGATACTCAGAATCACTGTGAAAAAAAAAATAGTGCAGAGCAGGAGAGAGATCATTTGATCAGAGAGAAGACGACTGGAGGAACGTGTTGCTAGTTGGATGCCACTGTCCTCTGTGCTGAAGAAGACTTCAGAGAATAAAACAGATCATTATATAGTCCGAGGCGATGGGAGAAATTGTTGCTCAGCTGAGACAAGAAAACATTTAAAGAAAACGAAATAGAAAAAAAGAAGGACAAGAGAAACAGAGAGTCTGAACATGCCTTTTCCTCTTTCTGTTTCTCTTATGGCTATTTATGATAGTTTTACACTTATAGTCAATAGTATAAAGCTGAGTGTAAAGCTGTTGTATCTTGTAGATCGTCTTGTCTTTTATCATTTTTATTTCTGTCTTGTCAAATCTTTTTAATCTTTTTTAAATCTTGATTTTAATCTTTTCTATAAAGAGTCACAATAAACACTAATAACAACCATTATTTTTGTCTTCCTTACAAACACCGTATGACCTCCTCATGGATTCTTCCACTAAGTTTATATCCCTCTTGTGGGGCAGGGGGCTGTGGCTCGGGGTCATAATGCTGAGGGGGAGGGAGGTCAGGAGGGAGAGGAAACTGGTCCTCAGTGCCACATTGTGCAAAACACCACACATCCTGATAATCTTACACACTTTTAACGGGTGGTATAGAAGTCTTCCACCTGAGACATCCAGAGCTCCACATCTGCATTTAAGAATGTGAGGAGCATCTGAGGGGTGAAGCCTCTGTCACCTGTCATATTATAGACTACATCAGGACAATGTTTACAATTTCTACATGTTGTTAAAGTCAACAAGAAGCCAGTCATCACGTCCTGCAGCTGCCTGTAGTCTGTTCCCTACACTGCTATGTGTCAGGATAAAGGAATCATGTGCTGAAGCAGGTCAGTGTCACAGTGAAGTGAAACCTGATGTATCGACTACCCACCTTAATAATAACATCCAAAATGACAGGCATTATGACACTCAGGGGCAGATACCAGACCTATAGCATGAGATTTAATAGAATTATATTATATTTAAAGAAGGTCTTTTGGGATATAATATAATATAATATATAAAAGTTGATTATATATAATATTATCCAGTCATCCTCATGGGCCAAGAAATCATCATGGTCCCTGGAGACTCTTTTTCTCTCCTTAATCTTCCATTGGCACCGCAGCATTTATGATTTATTCCAGCTCATTATGGAAAGATAAAATAAACTAATATTTGGTCCTGTGCCATGAACATAAAAGCAATAATAGCTACAGAAAAGCTCCTGCTTCCCTCTGTAGCAGGTATTTAAATCCCATTTAAAATGCTTTCAGTGATTCTACATTCTGTTTATATGAAGTGTTTCAACAGTTTGCATGTTAATTGGCTGTATGGTGCATTTAAGTGCATGTGAATTATGTGAATTTATGAACCACATCTGCCTGGAAAAGACAAGTGTCCAAATACTTTTGACCACACAGTGTGTATCAGCTGAAAAGCAGCAGCTTCAGATCAGTCACGTTTCCACTGGGATTCAACTCTGAAAGATTTTTGATTTTATTATATGAAATATTTTATATTATATATTTGATATTATTTGTTTAGACTTTTTTCCTCAGCATCGCTTGGATTTTCCTCCTGTAGCTCAGAGAGGTGTTCCAGATGGAGGATGAAGACCCTCTGCCGGGATGGCCTTGAACAGCGACCCCTGGGCGGTGAGTTTCTCTTTAAAACATAGAGTTTATCATTTATTATTATTATAATTATTATTATTGAGAAACAAATCACCCATAAAATAAATAAAGAATGATAATAAAGAGTGATAATATTTCCATAAATGTTGCAGTGAGCAGAAATGGACCTTTCGGCTAATGGTGTAGGAGACATCATCATTAGCCTCATGCTAGCACTGCTTTTGTGTTTGTTAGTTTATTAGAAATGTCTACTTTTGACTAAAGATGAATGAAACTATATTTAAGTTAATAAGATTACATAAGTTACATTAGTACATAAGTTTACTTATAGTTCACTAAAAATCTGTGTAGTGTATGACTGAGTTGTTCCTCTGTGTGCTTCAGTAACTGCTGTTAAACTGAGAGGAAAGAAAAATGGCTTCAGTTCAGCAGAAATGAACTGATAAACAGTGTTAGGAAAAGACAAAGTGTTCAAATATTTACTCAAATATAAATTGTGATAACTTGTTAAAATGTTTTAATGGTTTAATAGTGGATTTATTCAGGTTTAAACACACAAGCTGGTGGTGAAGGTAATATTGATTATAGATTCCTTTTACGAGGCGCGTCTCACTGTGTGTTTGTCTCTTCAGACACAGGAAGACGGAGACAGGACACGACATCAGTTCTCTCAAGCAGCTCGTCCCTGTGAGGACTCGGTCTCCTCAAGCAGCTCGTCCTGTGAGGACTCAGTCTCCCCAAGCAGCTCGTCCTGTGAGGACTCAGTCTCCTCCAAGCAGCTCGTCTCCTACCAGTCATGAGCCTCCTGTGAGATAAATACAGAGCACATAGTGTTTGAACAGCTTCATGTTATAGGTTAAAAGGGATTTCTGTCCAACACCAGGATCAGGAGGAGAAAAGATGAAGAGATCAAGAGGAAGAAGATGAAGAGAAGATGTTATGGACTCGTCTCTGAGCAACAGTTTAAAGTCTCATATTACTGGTTCCTGTTCAGTGTCTCACCTCAGGTCTGGGGATATCAAAGATTCCTGTAGATGATGTGTTGTGTATACAGTAGAACATCAGCTGTGGGAGAACCAGGGAATAATTGACTAAACAAGGATTTGAATATTAAGATTTAGCAGAAAGGAGGAAGTTGTTTTTGCTGATAACTGATCAAATGTTACACTAGGGCACTTTGTATTTGTGGAAGTGGTGTTCTGAATCTCACGTGTAAACATTTGAATTGTTTTATGCCTCGTTAGTCTTAAAACTAACATTTATAGAACTGACTAATAGAAAGTGTTTTTTTATGGATCACCTCAAATCAGTGTTACATTCATTGTGTGTGTATAATGATGGCATGTCAGCTATAAGGGTGATGAAGGAAAAGTCAAATCAAATGAAGTTTGTCACTTTTTTGTTTCTTGTCATTATTTGTTGTCCTCCCCATGTGCTGCTGTACACAGGTGAACAGAGACGTCCATTCACACCAAGCTTTTTACAGAAATCACCAAATCTTGATTTTATTACTGCTGAGATGATTTTATAGGAGTTTATTTTTTATTTTAATACCAATATAAAATCCCATACATATTATGGTGTAGTGGACCAGTTGAGAAAACACTAAGTGCTTGTAAAAGACTGGCAGCAGATCAAAATCAATCACATCTTTCATTAATGTTTTTTCTTTTTTAAATACATTTTTGGACCTGATTGTATTCAATAAAAATATGTATTACAGTTAATTTACCTTGTGATTAATTTACCAGATTATTTTATTCTTATGATAATTTATTGCTTACAAACGTCTTAATAAGTAGATGATTATAATTGAGGGATGACAAGAGACTATAAATACTACCATGTGTTTCAGTAAAAATCTGTTTGTGTTCAGAGAAGGTAAGTATAATGAATAATCTAAGGGAAATAAAATAAAGTCTGTTAAAAGTGCAGTGTTGTCAGGAAACAGAAGGAAGCGAGGCCAGGTAGCATAAATGAATGATTTCTAGTCTAATAGCTCATAACACACATCTGAGACGCGCTAATCACGTGTTCTCTTATTCTCTATTTTCAATGCACTTCTACTCCCCCTAATGGTAAAATTAAGTATAACAACAACAGGTCACCACATGCAGTACAAACTAATTACACAGCAAATTAAACCCCACATTTTTAGCAAAATCACAGTACAAACTGCAAACACGTGGTTTATATTAAATAATATAATTCTAAATATTGTAATACCCTACTGTGTATAAACAGAGGGCGCTATAGGAACTCGTGTAGGGTTTACAATCACACACCACTTCGCTTGTCTTAACACCACCTGTTTTCAGCTTCGCGTCTGCATTTGAATCATTGAAGCCCCGCCTCTTTGTGACGTCGGTATTTCTGATAGCCCCTGGACTCGCTTTTATTGTCATGACAACTTTGTTGTGCTGCAGTTCAACACAAACATTTACTGACCACAGCAAGGTGTAGAATTTTAGGAATTAATGAAGGCATTAGAGTTCATTGTCTAGTGTGTGGAACTAAA
>NC_060887.1:168663-193754 GCF_014805685.1 Silurus meridionalis | reverse complement strand
TCTGTATCTCCTCACTCACTCCTACAGGTGGTAATGCTTTGGATTTGTCTGATATTCCTCTCTGGATAAAGACACTAATGCCATCAGAGAGTTGAATGGAAAGCTGGTGAGCAGGAGGTCACTGTGTATCACTATGGCTGAGCAGTGGACAGGGAGCAGCCGCCACACCAAGCCCTACCTCCATCCATCCAGGAACATGCAGTGGCTCCATCTACAGCGTAAGTCATACTGTCCTCATAATGTCCTACAAAACTTTACTAAACACACACACTGTGTACCGGTCAAACACACACATTATGTAAAGTAACACATCTCTGTTTTTCACTTTCAGGTCATCGTGTTGTCGTTCTGCTCCACTGAATTCATCATTTTATTTATTTTGCTTTTATTAATTATTTCTTTCTCTTTTTTACAGAAATAGTTTTATTACTGTAAATAAATATGTAAATAACTAACAGTAATGAAGGTGTTTCATTATTGATCATTCATAAAATTCCTCTTAATACATGAGAACTTTCATTAGAACTGAAAGAGACGGTGCTGTGAAAAGAGAACAGTAATAACAGAGTTGTGTTCGTGAAAACCCTGGAAACAGATCATGTAAATACACTACTCTGACGCTGACACCATTTATTTAATGGATGAATAAAATTGATCTGAAATAAATTCAAATATTTAAGCTGTAATACTGCACTGTATTTAACTTATTATTATTATTATTATTATTATTATTATTATTATTATTATTATTATTATTATTATTATTATTATTATTATTATTATTATTATTATTATTATTATTATTATTATTATTATTATTATTATTATTATTATTATTATTATTATTATTATTATTATTATTATTATTATTATTATTATTATTATTATTATTATTATTATTATTATTATTATTATTATTATTATTATTATTATTATTATTATTATTATTATTATTATTATTATTATTATTATTATTATTATTATTATTATTATTATTATTATTATTATTATTATTATTATTATTATTATTATTATTATTATTATTATTATTATTATTATTATTATTATTATTATTATTATTATTATTATTATTATTATTATTATTATTATTATTATTATTATTATTATTATTATTATTATTATTATTATTATTATTATTATTATTATTATTATTATTATTATTATTATTATTATTATTATTATTATTATTATTATTATTATTATTATTATTATTATTATTATTATTATTATTATTATTATTATTATTATTATTATTATTATTATTATTATTATTATTATTATTATTATTATTATTATTATTATTATTATTATTATTATTATTATTATTATTATTATTATTATTATTATTATTATTATTATTATTATTATTATTATTATTCCAGCTCATAAATCCTATAAAACATGCAGCATTAAACATGAACTTCCAGCAGATGAACATCTCATAATACTGTCTGGAAGTGAGAAATGTACAGGTTGTTTTTACTCCATACACATGAACTTACTTTGATCAGAAACACATTCATACTCCAAATCAATTAATCAATAAAGTCAATAAAAGAATCCCAAACTGCTGTGTGTCTTGTCCTCGCTATTAATGACGTCATTAGAGCTCCACTACTTCTAATTACCTGCTGTGACAGTGAGCTCTAATACACATCACACTGCCACCTACTGGTCATTTATGATTCTGCAACATTCATAGAGTCACTCCGGTCAACTCCTGGTTCTCAACTCGGATTCACTCGCTTTATACACAGTTTACAGCCGTTTTTATCTTATTTATGACTGTAATATCACTCTTCTCTCAGGAACAACAGAAAAGCTGTGAAGACATGAAATTTTATCCGCTCTTTACCTCTGTAATGTGCATGCGCATAGTGTCAGGTTAAAAGAGACCGGGTTACGTCACAGACGGAGGGCGGGGCATCTGCCTGTGACGTCACAGTAAGACATCGTCTATCATTGGAAACGCGTCTCTGTTTCTCTCATTTAGGTTTTGCTGTGAATAAAGAGGAACATGCTCTTCAGAAGGTTTAGAAAATTTTCAAACCAGAAGAAAGAAAACTAAGCAGATTGCTGAAATGAAGGAGAAGCTGGAACACATGGAGAAAGTAGAGAAAGACTTGGATGCATTTTCTAATCAAGGATGAAGATAACAGAGAAGAAAGCCATTCTGCTACAGGCAGTGCAAAAGCTGGAGGCTACTTTGGCTTCTGAGCAAGCAGAACAGGACATAACTGAGAGAAGCCAGAGCTGGGCAGAGAACAAAACAACTGGAGGAACGTGTTGCTCAGCTTGAGTTTATTTTGGAACAGACCACCATGGAGCTCCAGTCTTCCTGAAAATCCATGAGGAACTGGAGAAAACTGTAGAATGTGAGAGAGAGCTGGACGAGAACAAAGAAAGTGGAGAAATGTTGCTCAGCTTGAGGTCACTTTGGAACAGACCACCATGGAGCTCCAGTCTTCCTGAAAATCCATGAGGAACTGGAGAAAACTGTAGAATGTGAGAGAGAGCTGGACAGCAAAAACAACTGGAGGAACATGTTGCTCAGCTTGAGGTCACTTTGGAACAGACCACCATGGAGCTCCAGGATACTCAGAATCACTGTGAGAAAGTAAAAAATAGTGCAGAGCAGGAGAGAGATCATTTAATCAGAGAGAAAGAGCGACTGGAGGAACATGTTGCTCAGTTTGAGCCCACGTTGGATTTTAAAGAAAACAGGAGGATGAAAGAGAAAACTAAACTTGACATAGAGGAGAGGAACAATTTACAGCTTCAGACCAACAGGGGGCTCCAGGATACCCAGAATCTCTGTGAGGAAGAAAAGAAGACTTCAGAGAATAAAACAGATCATTATATGAGAGTCCGAGAGCGATGGGAGGAAATTGTTGCTCAGCTGAGACAAGAAAACATTCAAAAGAAAAGGAGAAATAGAAAAAAAAGAAGACGACAAGAGAAACAGAGAGTCTGAACATGCCTTTTTCCTCTTTCTGTTTCTCTTATGGCTATTTATGATAGTTTTACACTTATAGTCAATAGTATAAAGCTGAGTGTAAAGCTATTGTATCTTGTAGATCGTCTCGTCTTTTGATCATTTTTTATTTCTGTCTTGTCAAATCTTTTTTTATCTTTTTAAATCTTGATTTTAATCTTTTCTATAAAGAGTCACAATAAACACTAATAACAACCATTATTTTTGTCTTCCTTACAAACACCGTATGACCTCCTCATGGATTCTTCCACTTAGTTTATATCCCTCTTGTGGGGCAGGGGGCTGTGGCTCGGGGTCATAATGCTGAGGGGGAGGGAGGTCAGGAGGAGAGGAAACTGGTCCTCAGTGCCACATTGTGCAAAACACCACACACCCTGATAATCTTACACACTTTTTCCGGGTGGTATAGAAGTCTTCCACCTGAGACATCCAGAGCTCCACATCTGCATTTAAGAATGTGAGGAGCATCTGAGGGGTGAAGCCTCTGTCACCTGTCATATTATAGACTACATCAGGACAATGTTTACAATTTCTACATGTTGTTAAAGTCAACAAGAAGCCAGTCATCACGTCCTGCAGCTGCCTGTAGTCTGTTCCCTACACTGCTATGTGTCAGGATAAAGGAATCATGTGCTGAAGCAGGTCAGTGTGCACAGTGAAGTGAAACCTGATGTATCAACTACCCACCTTAATAATAACATCCAAAATGACAGGCATTATGACACTCAGGGCAGATACCAGACCTATAGCATGAGATTTAATAGAATTATATTATATTTAAAGAAGGTCTTTTGATATAATATAATATAATATAAAGTTGATTATATATAATATTATCCAGTCATCCTCATGGGCCAAGAAATCATCATGGTCCCTGGAGACTCTTTTCTCTCCTTAATCTTCCATTGGCACACAGCATTTATGATTTATTCCAGCTCATTATGGAAAGATAAAATAAACTAATATTTGGTCCTGTGCCATGAACATAAAGCAATAATAGCTACAGAAAAGCTCCTGCTTCCTCTGTGTGTATTTAAATCCATTTAAAATGCTTTCAGTGATTCTACATTCTGTTTATATGAAGTGTTTCAACAGTTTGCATGTTAATTGGCTGTATGGTGCATTTAAGTGCATGTGAATTATGTGAATTTATGAACCACATCTGCCTGGAAAAGACAAGTGTCCAAATACTTTTGACCACACAGTGTGTATCAGCTGAAAAGCAGCAGCTTCAGATCAGTCACGTTTCCACTGGGATTCAACTCTGAAAGATTTTTGATTTTATTATATGAAATATTTATATTATATATTTGATATTATTGTTTAGACTTTTTCCTCAGCATCGCTTGATTTTCCTTCTGTAGCTCAGACTCGTGTTCCAGTGGAGGATGAAGACCCTCTGCGGGATGAGAACTGTCACCCTGGACAGTGGTTTCTCTTTAAAACATAGAGTTTATCATTTATTATTATAATTATTATTATTGAGAAACAAATCACATAAAATAAATAAAGAATGATATTGTTAATATTTCCATAAATGTTGCAGTGAGCAGAAATGGACCTTCCATGGTGTAGGAGACATCATCATTAGCCTCATGCTAGCACTGCTTTTGTGTTTGTTAGTTTATTAGAAATGTCTACTTCTTGACTAAAAGATGAATGAAACTATATTTAGTTAATAAGATTACATAAGTTACATTAGTACATAAGTTTACTTATAGTTCACTAAAAATCTGTGTAGTGTATGACTGAGTTGTTCCTCTGTGTGCTTCAGTAACTGCTGTTAAACTGAGAGGAAAGAAAAATGGCTTCAGTTCAGCAGAAATGAACTGATAAACAGTGTTAGGAAAAGACAAAGTGTTCAAATATTTACTCAAATATAAATTGTGATAACTTGTTAAAATGTTTTAATGGTTTAATAGTGGATTTATTCAGGTTTAAACACACAAGCTGGTGGTGAAGGTAATATTGATTATAGATTCCTTTTACTGCGTCTCACTGTGTGTTGTCTCTTCAGACACAGGAACGGAGACAGGACGACATCAGTTCTCTCCAAGCAGCTCGTCCCTGTGAGGACTCGGTTAAGCAGCTCTTTGTGAGGACTCAGTCTAAGCAGCTCGTCCCTGTGAGGACTCAGTCTCCTCAAGCAGCTCGTCCCCTGTGAGGACTCGGTCTCCTCCAAGCAGCTCGCCCCTGTGAGGACTCAGTCTCCTCCAAGCAGCTTGTCCCCTGTGAGGACTCAGTCTCCTCCAAGCAGCTCGTCCCCTGTGAGGACTCGGTCTCCTCCAAGCAGCTCGTCCCCTGTGAGGACTCAGTCTCCTCCAAGCAGCTCGTCCCCTGTGAGGACTCAGTCTCCTCCAAGCAGCTCGTCTCCTACCAGTCATGAGCCTCACATAGAGATAAATACAGAGCACATAGTGTTTGAACAGCTTTATGTTATAGGTTACAGAGGATTTCTGTCCAACACAGGGATCAGGAGGAGAAGGAAAAGATGAAGAGATCAAGAGGAAGAAGATGAAGAGAAGATGTTATGGACTCGTCTCTGAGCAACAGTTTAAAGTCTCATCTCACTGTTCCTGTTCAGTGTCTCACCTCAGGTCTGGGGATATCAAAGATTCCTGTAGATGATGTGTTGTGTATACAGTAGAACATCAGCTGTAGGAGAACCAGGGAATAATTGACTAAACAAGGATTTGAATATCAAGATTTAGCAGAAAGGAGGAAGTTGTTTTTGCTGATAACTGATCAAATGTTACACTAGGGCACTTTGTATTTGTGGAAGTGGTGTTACTGAATCTCACGTGTAAACATTTGAATTGTTTTTATGCCTCATTAGTCTTAAAACTAACATTTATAGAACTGACTAATAGAAAGTGTTTTTTTTTCATGGATCACCTCAAATCAGTGTTACATTCATTGTGTGTGTATAATGATGGCATGTCAGCTATAAGGGTGATGAAGGAAAAGTCAAATCAAATGAAGTTTGTCACTTTTTGTTTCTTGTCATTATTTGTTGTCCTCCCATGTGCTGCTGTACACAGGTGAACAGAGACGTCCATTCCACACCAAGCTTTTTACAGAAATCACCAAATCTTGATTTTAATACTGCTGAGATGATTTTATAGGAGTTTATTTTTATTTTAATACCAATATAAAATCCCATACATATTATGGTGTAGTGTGACCAGTTGAGAAAACACTAAGTGCTTGTAAAAGACTGGCGGCAGATCAAAATCAATCACATCTTTCATTAATGTTTTTCTTTTTAAATACATTTTGGACCTGATTGTATTCAATAAAAATATGTATTACAGTTAATTTACCTTGTGATTAATTTACCAGATTATTTTATTCTTATGATAATTTCTTGCTTACAAACGTCTTAATAAGTAGATGATTATAATTGAAGGATGAACAGAGACTATAAATACTACCATGTGTTTAAGTACAAAATCTGTTTGTGTTCAGAGAAGGTAAGTATAATGAATAATCTAAGAAAATTAAATAAAGTCTGTTAAAAGTGCAGTGTTGTCAGGAAACAGAAGGAAGCGAGGCCAGGTAGCATGAATGAATGATTTCTTTTCTAATAGCTCATAACACACATCTGACACGCTAATCACGTGTTCTCTCATTCTCTATTTTCAATGCACTTCTACTCCCCTAATGGTCACTTTAAGTATAACAACAACAGGTCACCACATGCAGTACAAACTAATTACACCTCAAATTAAACCCCACATTTTATCAAAATCACATTCCAAACTGCAAACACGTGTTTTCTATTTAATAATATAATTCTAAATATTTTAATACCCTACTGTGTCTAAACAGAGGAGCGCTATAGGAACTCGTGTAGGGTTTACAATCACACCACTTCGCTTGTCTTAACACCACCTGTTTTCAGCTTCCGTCTGCATTTGAATCATTGAAGCCCCGCCTCTTTTGTGACGTCGGTATCTGATAGCCCTGGACTCGCTTTTATTGTCATGACAACTTTGTTGTGCTGCAGTTCAACACAAACATTTACTGACCACAGCAATGAAGCGCAAACAAACAGCTGAAATGTTTTTAATTGTTTTAGTGATAAGCGTCAATGTTTTGAACAATCCGCTCTCCAAGACACCAAAAAGATTTTCAGCCAGAAAGAGCGACTTTCAGAAGAAAGAAGGAGAAATAATGACAGATAATAAGACGGGTAACAGCTACAGCTGCTTCTCCTGCTGTCAACTTTATTCAACTTTATTGTCATTGTACAGAGAACAAGTACAGAGACAATGAAATATAGTTATCATTTAGTTCCTAAAACCACATTAAATATCAATCTGTCATGCAGGAAATATAAAATGATTTTGTACTGACTGAGTAATGCAGCACTTATAAAATATTTGTACTACAACATTGTGTGTGTTTAAGACTGGTGCAGTTTTGCATGACTCTGTTCTGTTCACTGTTTTAACTAGAAGTTTATAATGATTTCTGTTTAACTTAAAGTTTGTTTTTATTTTGTAGATAAATTTAACGTTGCCAAGTGCAGAGATAAAAAAGGCAACATCAGAAGGCCAATGAATGCCTACATGGTTTGGGCGAGGAAACAGCGCCCATCTTTTCCAAGGCCAATCCAAATAGCAGCTCTGCAGAGATCAGCATGCAGCTTGGGATCGCGTGGAACAAACTGAGTGAAGAACAGAAGAAACCCTACTACACTGAATCATGGAGGCTTAAACAGGAACACGAACAGTTGTTTCCTGGTAGGTGAACTTTCTTTATAGACAAATGGCAAAATAACAAAACAAACGCATCAATTCTGACACTTTTATTGTTTTATGTTGCTTCTTACTCTTTAAATTCTTCTTTTCTATCATGTAGATTGGGTTTATAAACCGCTTCCAAAGAAGGGAAGGAGAAAAGGCAGTTTGCAGAGTAGTGACTCACAGAGGAGACCTGATCATCAACCAAACCACCACATAGTCATGAACATGCCAGAAGAAGTACCAGTCCATGACCTCGTGCCTGAAGTTAGTGATCAGTTCCCGGCCTTAGCCACCAAGAACTGCTGTCTCCTAAAGACATCTGCTTTGATCCTCCTCTTTTCCCTTCTGTTTCTGAGTCGACTTTCTGCCAGACCAAGTGAGTTAGTAAACTGCATTGGAACAGTTTCAGAAGAATGACATGCAAATGAAGTTTTACTCTGCATCTTAAATAATCACCATAATCGCCACTCATTTACTTTAATATGCAGCTAAAATTGTGCACTTCTGTTTACAGCACCTGCTATGGGTCTGACTGTACAAGCAGTGAGGTTCAGCTCGAGGACGAGGAGGAAATCACTTTGCTCAACAACGACATCTTTTCCATGTTAAATGAGGATTGTGACTTTTTTAACCAGTCTGGAGACCAGAATCATACTGAAGACCCCCACAACAGCACAGAGATCCTGGATTCTGTACCAGTCTTTGACATCGACAGCTTCGAGGATCTGTTGAAGCAACTTGAAGAGATGGAAAATGATTCAGGAATAGAGGAAGATGGTGAAATACGAACATTTCATGTACTTTAGTGTGCATGTTGTTTTACCATCTTTAATTTATATTAAATTCTAATTTAAAGTTTTATTTAAAGGAATAAAGATTTTCAATTCAAATCATGTCTAATGTCTCTTCATCACAGAGAGCATTCAATCACTTTCCTGAAATCCACTTTAGTAAATTCAGTGATGTTTGATGTTCCTTAAAGAGAAGGAATTTGACAGAAAATCAAATGAGTTTCACTACAGGAATCGCTTTGAGCAGAGCAGACATGATGACCACTACACTATGGAACCTGCTGCTGAGAAGGTTGATGTCCAATGTGCATAAAGATAAACATCTCTCAAAATCTCAGTGGAAAAAAACTGTATAGTTGCAATCTGGAAAACATTTTGCCTGAATCGATATTTCTGCTTATTTGTGTGGTTCCATAATATAGTAGTCATCACATCTGCTTTACATGTAGAAGATTCTGGGTTCAACCCCAGTGGAACCATGCAGCTGGCAAACGTAAATGAGGTTTATGTTTTGTGAACAGTTTTGTTAAGAAAGCGAAGATATTCCCACAAATCTTTACTCAATTCTGCAAATAAAAACAACAGGTTGGCATTTTTCTGCGTTGTGCTTGTAACAGCATTGGACAAAAGCATTCCACAAGTAGAATCAGAGACTCAAGGGCATGGTTCCACTGGGGTTCGAACCCAGGACCTTCTGCATGTAAAGCAGACATAATGACCACTACACTATGGAGCCTGTTGCTAAGAAGGATTATGTCCAATGTGCATAAAGATAAACATCTCTCTCAAAATCTCAGTGGAAATATATTAATTAAACTTAGAAAACTCACTGACTCAAATGTTCCCAGGTTTTGCCCAATAATAGTTTTAGCCACGCAAATGAGTTTATTACTGCTGCTGACATTACTGAGTAAAATGGTGCTTCCTCAGAAGACCACACACAGTAGGCTCATGACCACCGAGTGAAAGATCTCCAGCATCTTAATGCACTTAATGCAAAAAACAAAAAAACAGGTTCCATGTAGTGATTCATCACTTCTGCTTTACATGCAGGAGGTTCTGGGTTTGACTCCAGTGGAATCATGTATAAAACAAATATTATGTAAGAGTGTGTTTCTTCTTCTTTTAAACCATAGCGTGGTTGTGATCACCTCTGCTTTACACACAAAAGTGGCCATAAAACTTTAGGGAGAGAGACAAAAGCTGAGTCCCATGTGCTAGCAGGCCAAGATTTTTAAATAAAAATACAATGAAAGTAAATATAAAATAAACCGTATCCTGCTAGCGGAAAGAAATTCCACCATTAGGGTCCCTTAACTGGTTCCATTGTGTAGTGGCTAACATGATTTTCAAAGCCCTTATTCTCACTCTGGATGTATACAGTTCTTGAAAAGTGGGCAGGGGGACACCGATAAAACTTGATTAAAGTTTATATATTATAAATTGTTACTCAATCCTGAAAATAAATGAACAGTTTTGCATGTTTCTGCATTTTGCTTGTAACAGAAATTGAGAAAAAGCATTCCAAAATTAGAAGCCAAGGCTCCAATGGGGCTCGAACCCAGGACCTTCTGCATGTAAAGCAGACGTGATGACCACTACACTATGGAACCTGCTGCTGAGAAGGTTGATGTCCAATGTGCATAAAGATAAACATCTCTCAAAATCTCAGTGGAAAAAAAACTGTATAGTTGCAATCTGGAAAACATTTTGCCTGAATCGATATTTCTGCTTATTTGTGTGGTTCCATAATATAGTAGTCATCACATCTGCTTTACATGCAGGAGGTTCTGGGTTTGACTCAGTGGAATCATGTATAAAACAAATATTATGTAAGAGTGTGTTTCTTCTTCTTTTAAACCATAGCGTGGTTGTGATCACCTCTGCTTTACACACAAAAGTGGCCATAAAACTTTAGGAGAGAGACAAAAGCTGAGTCCCATGTGCTAGCAGGCCAAGATTTTTAAATAAAAAATACAATGAAAGTAAATATAAAATAAACCGTATCCTGCTAGCGGGAAAGAAATTCCACCATTAGGGTCCCTTAACTGGTTCCATTGTGTAGTGGCTAACATGATTTTCAAAGCCCTTATTCTCACTCTGGATGTATACAGTTCTTGAAAAGTGGGCAGGGGGACACCGATAAAACTTGATTAAAGTTTATATATTATAAATTGTTACTCAATCCTGAAAATAAATGAACAGTTTTGCATGTTTCTGCATTTTGCTTGTAACAGAAATTGAGAAAAAGCATTCCAAAATTAGAAGCCAAGGCTCCAATGGGGCTCGAACCCAGGACCTTCTGCATGTAAGCAGAAGGTGGAGGAGCAGAAGGTGGAGGAGCAGAAGGTGGAGGATCAAAAAGAACAGGCTGAAGTCCTTTGGACTTTTGGAGACTTTAGAGAATGTGAGAAAATGTATAACTGTGTGTAGATAATCAGGTAAAATATTATTTATGAGTCTGACTTTTTTATTTATTAGTCTGAGTGTGACTGATTATCACGAATCACACAGCACAACTTACTCAAAAGTCTAATGCTGAATGCTTCCTGTTTTTTTTTAACCTAAAGAAATGTAAATGAAGTGATGAACACACTGGATGTTGTTGTTCTGTAGACAGTCACACTGCTGCTGAGAAATCTGGACTGTACTGTGGATGACGGACGTGTAAGTGTTCCTGAGATTTGGGACTGTCCTCACTGCACACGTCATTTATAACTACTGATCCTTACATTTTCCTTCTTTCCCAGTAGCTTGGGGTTTCCTCCCTGTACTCAGCTGGAGTATTTTCTGAATGTGGAGAGCTCTGATATTGCGAACCTCTAACACATTTGATGTGCACTCTTTGCTTTGTGTTTCTGCTCGCTGTCCCGTACAGGTCATGATGGAGAACAGACGCTCAAAAGGCATCGGGTGTGTGACGTTTTCATCTCCTGATGAGGCTCGAGTAGACATCATGGAGATGAACGGCAGGGTGCTGGGCAGCAGGACTGTGTACTTAAGTCCCTCTCAGACCACCCAGGGACGAAGTCACGGCATGAAGGTAGAAACCATCTTGCCTTCAAAACCCTGCCCAGACCCAAGACCCAACGCCAACAAGAACATCCATCCACAGAGTGAGTCAAAGCCGTCCGATTAGTTTTGTGTTAAGTGCAGTTAAAGATTTAAAACAGAAGAGAACTATTCATGTTAGCAAAATGTACCTTCTGATTGGATGCTAACATGAGATGATTGTCTGCATCTACAGATGTTCCAGTTGCAAATCCTGGAAAAGAAAACCAGCAGCAGTGGAACAGGCGATTCACACCACAGCCTCTCAGACTGGACACACAGGAACTATTCTGATTCTATTTCCAGTGTGTTTTATAGAGACCTTCATGATCTGGAGCAGGTTTTGGTCACAGCTGTGTTTGGTCACATGTAATAATTGGTTTAATACTGAGTGATTGATCAGTGTGTATTATTAAAGTCAGCAATGTAAACACACACATGCACTCAAACATTGGATGCTGAATTTGTTCTGTTTTCTGTAGGAATGAGGATTAGATCCTCTATTATACCAGAACCAGTGTACACTTGCAGCAAGTTTCTGCTCTCAGAAAATGACCTTTAAATAAAAGTGCTTCATTGTTCATTCACCAGTGAGACCAGAACCTTGTTAATAAAAGAACACCGCTGTTCTGTTTATATTATGGGATACAGACAGTGCTTGTTATTTCTCATGGTTTTCTACATGAGAGTGATGTAAAGCTCATGTTTTTGCTTTCTGTATCTCCTCACTCACTTCTACAGGTGGTACTGCACAATGGACGGTCCAAAGGCTTTGGATTTGTCTGATATTCCTCTCTGGATGAAGACACTAATGCCATCAGAGAGTTGAATGGAAAGCTGGTGAGCAGGAGGTCACTGTGTATCACTGTGGCTGAGCAGTGGACAGAGAGCAGCCGCCACACCAAGCCCTACCTCCATCCATCCAGGAACATGCAGTGGTTCCATCTACAGCGTAAGTCATACTGTCCTATAATGTCCTACAAAACTTTACTAAACACACACTGTGTACCGGTCAAACACACACATTATGTAAAGTAACACATCTCTGTTTTTCTCTTTCAGGTCATCGTGCTGTCGGTCTGTTCCACTGAATTCATCATTTTATTTATTTTGCTTTTCATTATTATTTCTTTCTCTTTTTTACAGAAATAGTTTTATTACTGTAAATAAATATGTAAATAACTAACAGTAATGAAGGTGTTTCATTATTGATCATTCATAAAATTCCCTCTTAATACATGAGAACTTTCATTAGAACTGAAAGAGACGGTGCTGTGAAAAGAGAACAGTAATAACAGAGTTGTGTTCGTGAAAACCCTGAAACAGATCATGTAAATACACTACTCTGACGCTGACACCATTTATTTAATGGATGAATAAAATTGATCTGAAATAAATTCAAATATTTAAGCTGTAATACTGCACTGTATTTAACTTATTATTATTATTATTATTATTATTATTATTATTATTATTATATATTGTTATAATTTTAAATGTATTGATAGATTTTATTTTGAAACTTTATATTTTGATGTTTTATTTCAGTTAATAAATTTTTTATTGTATTTCATTTGTGTCGGTTTATGTTCTAATCTCTAATATACACTAAAAGCCTTTATATTTATAAATGTGTATTTAAATCACAGATATTAAAAAATTAATAATATGTAAAAAGATCTAATATCTACCAAAATAATCACTCAGTGTTGATTTAAGATGTTTGGACATTTATTCCAGCTCATAAATCCTATAAAACATGCAGCATTAAACATGAACTTCCAGCAGATGAACATCTCATAATACTGTCTGGAAGTGAGAAATGTACAGGTTGTTTTACTCCATACACATGAACTTACTTTGATCAGAAACACAATCATACTCCAAATCAATTAATCAATAAAGTCAATAAAAGAATCCCAAACTGCTGTGTGTCTTGTCCTCGCTATTAATGACGTCATTAGAGCTCCACTACTTCTAATTACCTGCTGTGACAGTGAGCTCTAATACACATCACACTGCCACCTACTGGTCATTTATGATTCTGCAACATTCATAGAGTCACTCCGGTCAACTTCCGGTTCTCAACTCGGATTCACTCGCTTTATACACAGTTTACAGCCGTTTTTATCTTATTTATGACTGTAATATCGCTCTTCTCTCAGGAACAACAGAAAAGCTGTGAAGACATGATATTTTATCCGCTCTTTACCTCTGTAATGTGCGCATGCGCATAGTGTCAGGTTAAGAGACCGGGTTACGTCACAGACGGAGGGCGGGCATCTGCCTGTGACGTCACAGTAAGGCAACGTCTATAATTGGAAACGCGTCTCTGTTTCTCTCATTTCCGAGATTTTTGCTTGTGAGTAAAGAGGCATAAACATGGAGCTCTTCAGAAGGTTGAGAGAGTTTTTTCAAACCAGAAGAACAAAGAAAACTAAGCAGATTGCTGAAATGAAGGAGAAGCTGGAACACATGGAGAAAGTAGTGAAAGACTTGGATGCATTTTCTCTTCTAATGATAGAGAAGATAACAGAAGAGAAAGAAGAAAGCCATTCTGCTACAGACGGTGCAAAAGCTGGAGGCTACTTTGGCTTCTGAGCGAAAGCAGCAGGAACAGGATATAACTGAGAGAAGCCAGAGCTGGGCGAGAGAACAAAAACAACTGGAGGAACGTGTTGCTCAGCTTGAGGTCACTTTGGATCAGACCACCATGGAGCTCCAGTCTTCCCTGAAAATCAATGAGGAACTGGAGAAAACTGTGGACCGTGAGAGAGAGAGCTGGACCAGAGAACAAAAGAAAGTGGAGGAACATGTTGCTCAGCTTGAGGTCACTTTGGAACAGACCACCATGGAGCTCCAGTCTTCCTGAAAATCCATGAGGAACTGGAGAAAACTGTGGACCGTGAGAGAGAGAGCTGGACCAGAGAACAAAAGAAAGTGGAGGAACATGTTGCTCAGCTTGAGGTCACTTTGGAACAGACCACCATGGAGCTCCAGTCTTCCTGAAAATCCATGAGGAACTGGAGAAAATGTGGAATATGAGAGAAAGAGCTGGACGAGAGAGCAAAAGAAAGTGGAGGAACATGTTGCTCAGCTTGAGGTCACTTTGGAACAGACCACCATGGAGCTCCAGGATACTCAGAATCACTGTGAGAAAATAAAAATAGTGCAGAGCAGGAGAGAGATCATTTGATCAGAGAGAAAGAGCGACTGGAGGAACGTGTTGCTCAGTTTGAGCCGCGTTGGATTTTAAAGAAAACAGGAGGATGAAAGAGAGAAAACTAAACTTGACATAGAGGAGAGGAACAACTTACAGCTTCAGACCAACAGGGGGCTCCAGGATACCCAGAATCTCTGTGAGGAAGAAAAGAAGACTTCAGAGAATAAAACAGATCATTATATGAGAGTCCGAGAGCGATGGGAGGAAATTGTTGCTCAGCTGAGACAAGAAAACATTCAAAAGAAAAGGAGAAATAGAAAAAGAAGGCGACAAGAGAAACAGAGAGTCTGAACATGCCTTTTCCTCTTTCTGTTTCTCTTATGGCTATTTATGATAGTTTTACACTTATAGTCAATAGTATAAAGCTGAGTGTAAAGCTATTGTATCTTGTAGATCGTCTCGTCTTTTGATCATTTTTTATTTCTGTCTTGTCAAATCTTTTTTTATCTTTTTTTAAATCTTGATTTTAATCTTTTACTACAAAGAGTCACAATAAACACTAATAACAACCATTATTTTTGTCTTCCTTACAAGCGTATGACCTCCTCATGGATTCTTCCACTTAGTTTATATCCCTCTTGTGGGGCAGGGGGCTGTGGCTCGGGGTCATAATGCTGAGGGGGAGGGAGGTCAGGAGGAGAGGAAACTGGTCCTCAGTGCCACATTGTGCAAAACACCACACACCCTGATAATCTTACACACTTTTTCCGGGTGGTATAGAAGTCTTCCACCTGAGACATCCAGAGCTCCACATCTGCATTTCTGGAGGTGAGGAGCGTCTGAGGGGTGAAGCCTCTGTCACCTGTCATATTATAGACTACATCAGGACAATGTTTACAATTTCTACATGTTGTTAAAGTCACCACGTCCTGCAGCTGCATAGATCACATAGATCCAGGAGCACAGCTGTAGGAATCTAAATCAGCTTATTATTTAGTCATCATCATGGGCCGAGAAATCATCATGGTCCCTGGAGACTCTTTCTCTCCTTAATCTTCCATTGGTGTAATCCTCCAGCAGTGCCATCATGCAGCATTACACACGGGGGTCACCACAGCATTTATATGTTTACAGTAATTACACTGATCATTAACACCTTGGCAAAATCAGCATGAATTAGTGGCATCATCACCAGTGATACAATTTGAAGATGAAAATGTGACATGTGAACACGTTTCTTCATGCCAGTTTTGTCATGAACATCATTATAGTTAGGACTGAAAATGAGAACATAAAGAGAGTAACGACTGTGTGAGAGCGTAATGGCTGCATTTCCAGATTTATTGAAGGAAAATATGTCGTTATTTACACTGTGTTCTGCAGTTATCTAATGGTAGGGATTTGATGTTCTCCTGTATTCCATGCAGTCGGGCATCTCCTCCTCCTGCGCTCCCGTAGTGGAATGTGATGGTGAGACGCCGCTGATTACAAATTTAGAGTGAATTTTATTTAACATTTGAGTTGGATTTTATAAGAAGGTGTTTATGAAACAACTATCACTCAGTACAAACCCAAATAACCTGCAGGATTTCATCTTCATGATCACAACACTTCAAACAAAACATCTACAGTACATACAGGATTCAGGGCCATTTTTCGATATTTATATGTTACGGTAATTTTGTATTATTTATATTAGGAGTCTTTAACGACTCTGTGCATATGTTTAAAAAAAATGACCATGTTACTGTGTGTACAATGATACTAATTGTGTTCATGTATTACAAACACTTTATTAGGAGCACCTATATATTCATATACACTGTGTGTGTGTGTGTGTGTGTGTGTGTGTGTGTGTGTGTGATTATTTGTACAAAGAGTTCCGTCTCATCACTTTCATTATTTTAGATCAAACATGTGCACTACTACTATCAGGTCAAATACAATGTCCTCGTAGGAAAAAAACACCAAAAACAAAGTGTCCAAAAACTTACGACCCCCAGGCTGAAATAGTCCACGCAGAAACAAAACAGAGTAAGAACAGGAGCTTTGAGGGTTGGGATTTGGACTGTAGTTTATGTTAACAGTCTGCTACACTGACTCAGGACTACAGTTTGTATCTGATCATCACTTCACCTCAACATCATTTAGCTGTAATAAATGGACATTTAGTGAAACCCAGATGAGGACGGGTTCCCTCTTGAGTCTGGTTCCTCTCAAGGTTTCTTCCTTATGCCGTCTCGGGGAGTTTTTCTACGCCGCAGTCGCCACCGGCTTGTTCATCAGAGACAAACTTACACATAAAGAACATCATCTTTCTTATTTCTCAGAGACGCCAATGTTTTTACTTGTATGTTCCTTTCTTTAATAATACAGTAATTTCTGTAGCACTCATGATTCTCCTCTGTCCTGCGCTTCAGACATTTTGCCTCAGTGTGCTCTAGTAGTCTAGTAGTGTTTTTAGTCATTTTTATTATTAAAAAAAAGATTTTGCAGGAGACTCCTGAATGATTTTATTCTTCCAAAACCCACACAATCAAGTATTTCAACGACCGCACCCGTATTCACCAATCAAATATTACAAATCCAGCAGTGCCATCATGCAGCATTACACACGGGGGTCACCACAGCATTTATATGTTTACAGTAATTACACTGATCATTAACACTGTGATTCTGGTCGGTATATAAGGAAGTGCTGAATGTGTGATTAGAATCAGCAGTAATGAAGCAGTAATGAGCACAACATCTCTTATTCTTGAAGGCTGATTTATCAAGAGTAATAAATGTGTCAGAAGAACAGACAGCCAAGAGATGAAGTTGTGGACGGGACAGAGGGTCATGAAGCGCCTATAAGAGAATTACATGCTACTTTTTAGAGAATAATGAGGAATGTGGGCGTTACACATGTAGCTGAAGAGGGTTTATCAAGACTGTGTGTGGACTGTGTTATTGGGAACCTCCATGGAACTGCCTGGATTTATTTTTACTGCTTAAAGTCTAATACTTTAACACCACAATCCTGGATTCTGAACTTAGTTTCTTTCTTTATTTGGTATTTTAACTTTGTTATTGGATTTGTTGCTATTGATAATAAATCACAAGTTCACAATAATCCCATTACATGTTTATGTGATTTTATTGTATTATGCAGTAATAATGTGCTTGTGCTGTGTTACACATTCTTCTTCTTCTTCCTCTTTCGGCTTCTCCCATAAGTCTCCATACCCCTCTGTCCTCTACATCTGCCTCTTTCACCCCAACTACCTGCATGTCTTCCCTCACCACATCCATAAACCTCCTCTTTGGTCTTCCTCTTTTCCATTTTCCTGGCAGCTCCATCCTCAGCATTCCCTTACTGATATACCCCATGTCTCTCCTCTGCACATGTCCAAACCATCTCAATCTCGCCTCCTGACCTAGTCTCCAAACGTCCTACATGCGCTGTCCTCTAATAAACTCATTTCTGATCCTATTCATCGTCTTCAATCCCAATGAAAATCTAAACATCTTCACCTCCACCTCCTGTTTTTCAGTAAATGCTATTGTCTCTAAACCATACAACATCTCAGGTCTTACCACAGTCCTATAAACTTTCCCTTTCACTCACAGATACTCTTCTATCACAAATCACTCCTGTCACTCTTCTCCACCCACTCCACCCTGCCTGTACTCTTTCCTTCACTTAGCCTGGCTTCCACTATTTCCTATAACATCATGGTGTGACTGATCAACTTTATTCCCCTGTAGTTATCCTTTTCTCCTTCCTTAGTGTCCAACTTCTCTTACAGCTTTAACGGTCATCACATCTCCTTAACTCGCAGGAGGTCCTGGATTCGGCCCACAGTGTAGCAATCATTGATCCTCATAAAGTGGATAAGATGATCTACTCTAAAAAGCTGGAAAATCAGTTTTCAGCCAACGACCCTGCTTTAGTGAAGAAAGACCTGAGAGACATGGTGCAGTCATAAAAACCTGGAGCTTAACACGCTTAAAACAGTGGAGATGATTGTGGATTTTAGATGAACCCCCCTGCTTTTCCCCCACTCACCATCATGAACAGCAGTGGAGTCATTTAGGTTCCTGGGCACCACCATCTCTCAGGGCATGTAGTGTGACAATTGACAATCGACTCCATTGTTAAAAAGGCTTAAAAGAGGATGTACTTCCTTCACCAGCTTGGTTCAACAGGAGTTGCTTTAATAACTCTCTGGTTCTGCTCAGCTGTAAAATCAGACATCAGAGGACTACAGAGGACAGTTTAGACGTTGGCAATGGTTATCGGTGTCCTCCTGTCCACTTTTCAAGAACTGTATACATCCAGAGTGAGAAAAAAGTCTTTAAAATTTGTGTTAACCACTTTACAATGGAACCAGTTAAGGGACCCTAATGGTGGAATTTCTTTCCCTCTAGCAGGATACGTTTACTTTATATTTACTTTCATTGTGTTTTTTATTTAAAAATCTTGGCCACCTAGCACATGGGACTCAGCTTTTGTCTCTCTCCTTACAGTTTTACGGCCACTTTTGTGTGTGAAGCAGAGGTGATCACAACCACGCTATGGTTTAAAAGAAGAAGAAACACACTCTTACATAATATTTGTTTTATACAAGGTTCCACTGGGAGTCAAACCCAGAACCTCCTGCATGTAAAGCAGAAGTGATGAATCACTACATGGAACCTGTTTTTTTTTGTTTTTTGCATTAAGTGCATTAAGATGCTGGAGATCTTTCACTCGGTGGTCATGAGCCTACTGTGTGTGGTCTTCTGAGGAAGCAGCATTTTACTCAGTAATGTCAGCAGCAGTAATAAACTTATTTGCATGGCTAAAACCATTATTGGGCAAAACCTGGGAACATTTGAGTCAGTGAGTTTTCTAAGTTTAATTTATATTTTTCCAGTTATTTTTTGAGAGAGATGTTTATCTTTATGCACATTGGACATAATCCTTCTCCGCAACAGGTTCCGTAGTGTAGTGGTCATCACGCCAGCTTTACACGCAGAATGCCTTGGTTCGAACCCCAGTAGAACCATGCACTTAATTCTGATTCTACTTGTGGAATGCTGTTACAAGCGCAATGCAGAAAAATGCCATCCTGTTTTTATTTGCAGAATTGTGTTCAAATTTGAGGGAATATCTTAACTTTCTTAACATAACTGGTCACAAAAATATAAACCTTATTCATGTTTGCCAGCTGCATGGTTCCACTGGGAGTTAAACTCAGGAGTTTCTGTGTGTAAATCAAATGTAATGACAACTACATCATGGAACCATACAGTCAACTAAACAGCATTAATGAGCAGAAATATTGATCCAGTCAAAGTGTTTTCCAGATTGCAAGTGTACAGCTTCGAGAAACTTGTTTCCAAATGTACCCTCAGCTTCCTGTTTCCAGTTAACATGATTTTAAGTCCTTTTCAAATTCTGTAGTACATGATTAATTCATTAATATGAGGAAGATCAATCCTCATCATTGATCCTCATAGAGTGTCTAAGAGGAGCTACTCTAAAAAGCTGTACAATCAGTTTTCAGCCAACGACCCTGCTTCAGTGAAGAAAGACCTGAGAGACATGGTGCAGTCATAAAAACCTGGAGCTTAACACGCTCAAAACAGTGGAGATGATTGTGACATTTGAGTCAATGAGTTTTCTAAGTTTAATTTATATTTTTCCAGTTAGATTTTGAGAGATATGTTTCTATTTATGCACATTGGACATCAACCTTCTCAGCAGCAGGTTCCATAGTGTAGCGGTCATCACGTCAGCTTTACACGCAGAAGGTCCTGGGTTCGAGCCCCAGTGGAGCCATGCCCTTGAGTCTCTGATTCTAAATGCCATTGCGGTTACAGGGCCCATGCACGCGATGAACATCAGGTGAGGGTCCCTGCCTGAGATGGTTCCTCCATATGAAGAAGGACATGGGTGAGATGCAACCTCCCTGAACTCGTTAAAAACTGGATATTCTGAGAGAGCATGATGTGGTCCTTCATGGAAAGAAAGTGCGAATGACATTGTAAGAGGGGGACAGACAGGGAGACCTGTTAAGACAGATGTGTTGTTATAGGAGCTTCTGTTGTTGGTCACGCCCAAAGCGATTCCTGTAGTGAAACACAGAGCGAAGTTAGAAAAAGAAACTAATTTAAATGGCTAAAACTATTATTGGGCAAAACATGGGGACATTTGAGTGAGTTTTCTAATTTTAATTCACATTGTTCCACTGAGATTTGGAGAAATCTTCCTATTTATGCACATTGGACATCAACCTTCTAAGTAACCGGTTCCTAAGTGTAGTGGTCATCACATGTTTTACATGCAGAAGGTCTTGGATTCAGCCCCCAGTGGAGCCATGCCCTTGAGCCTCTGATACTAATTTCCTGCTAGCAGGATATTATTACTTTATATTTACTATTATTTGTATTTTTTCAAGAAAAATTAAAAAAAAAAAAATTCTATTTATGCACATCAGCTTTGTCAGCAACAGGTTCCATAGTGTGGCAGTCATCACATCTGCTTTAAACACAGAAGGTCCCGATTTCGAGGCCCAGTGGAGTCGTGCCCTTGGCCTTTTTCTTCTAATTTTGGAATGCTTTTTCTCCATTGCTGTTACAAGCACAATGCAGTAACATGCAAATTTGTTTATTTATTTCCAGGACTGAGTAACAATTTGTGACAAATACATAAACCTCATTTCTGTTTGCTAGCTGCATGGTTCCATTGGTAGTTGAACCCAGGACCTTCTGTGTGTAAAGCAGATGTGATGACCACTACCCTATGAACCCACACAATCACCTGCACAGCATGAATAAGCCGAAATAACGATTCAGGTAATATGTTTCCAGATTGCAACTCTTCAGCTTTGGGAAACTTGTTCCCAATGTACCCTCAGCTTTCTGTTCTGTTTGTTTCTTTAAGGAGAGGAATGTGGAAGGGCAGATGGTGGTAGATTTTTGCTAAAAGTATGGAAATGGCAGTGGTGAACACATTTTAAAAAGGAGGAGGATCATAGGGTGACGTATAAGAGTGGACTGTAAGGTGTTGGCAGGGGACAGTGTAGCTAGACAGCATCGGATGGTGGCCTGTAGGATGGTTTTGGAGGTGAAGAATAAGAGGAGGAGAGTGAGGAATGAAAGAAGAATAAGATGGTGGAAACTAAAGGAAGAAGACTGTAGAATGAGATTCTGGGAAGAGGTCAGACTAGCGCTCAGTGGTGAAGAGGTGCTGGATGATTGGGCAACTACTACAGAAGTGATAAGGAAGACTTGGTACTTGGTGTAACATCTGGAAAGAGAAACAGAGAAAAGAAAAACAAAGGAAAGAAATGTGGTGGTGGAATGAGGAAGTGCAGAAGTGCAGTTTAACAGGATTTTGGAAGGTGAGAAGATGCCTGAGGAATGGAGAAGGAGTGTGCTGGTAATGATCTTTAAGAAAAAGGGAGATGTGCAGACCTGCAGTAACTACAGGGGAATAAAATTGATCAGTCACACCATGAAGTTATGGAAACAGTGGAAGCCAGGCTGAGAGAAGATGTTTTCATCTGTGAGCAACAGTATGGTTTCATGCCGGGGAAGAGCACCAGAGACGCCTTATTTGCTTTGAGAATGTTGATGAGAAGTATAGGGAAGGTCAGAAGCAGTTGCATTGTGAGTTTGTGGATTGTAGAGGACAGAGTAGTATGGAGACGAATGATCCCCTAATGGGAGCAGCCAAAAGAAGAAGAAGGAGTAGTTATGTGTAGTAATGTTAGTTGTATCAGAAGTGTCAAATGCAATAATAATAATAAAATGGGTATAATTGACAGGGTTTTTTTTCTCTTACTCCTTTTAGACTGGGCCTTGAAAACCTGAACACAGGAATTTACATTGTTAAATGTAAATGTCCCCCAAATCCCCCAGGTATTCTACACCAGATCAAATGACCTCTGACCCACACAATAATGCAGTGCTGCACACTAAGTTACCCTTCATCTGATAAAACTTAAACTAGACATGGATTATAATGAAGTTATCTCACCCTGTTTAGCAAGTCTAATTTCACAATCTCTTTTTTCCAGTTTATACACACACACATATATACTTAGTAAACAATAACACAAGTGAACACAACATGCAGTTTTTAAATGAAGGTTTATATTATTAAGGAAAAACAAAATTCAAAACTACATGCCCCTGTGTGAAAAAAAGTTTGCCCCCAAACCTAATAACTGGATGGGCCGCCCTTAGCAGCAACAACTGCAATCAAGTGTTTGTGATAACTTGCAATGAGTCTGTTACAGCGCTGTGGAGGAATTTTGCTCCACTCATCTATGCAGAATTGTTGTAATTCAGCTACATTGGAGGGTTTTTGAGCATGAACCTTC
This sequence comes from Silurus meridionalis, assembly GCF_014805685.1. Classification (NCBI taxonomy): domain Eukaryota; kingdom Metazoa; phylum Chordata; class Actinopteri; order Siluriformes; family Siluridae; genus Silurus; species Silurus meridionalis. The sequence continues at coordinate 170,625 of NC_060887.1, read as the reverse complement.
TTTTGAAGGTCATGTCACAGCATCTCAATAGTATTCAGGTCAGGACTTTGACTAGGCCATTTCAAAGTCTTCATTTTGTTTTTCTTTAGCCATTCAGAGGTGGACTTGCTGGTGTGTTTTGGATCATTGTCCTGCTGCAGAACCCAAGTTCACTTCAGCTCAAGGTCAGGAACAGATGGCCAGAGATTCTCCCTCAGGATTTTTTTGGTAAACAGCAGAATTCATGGTTCCATTTATCACAGCAAGTCTTCCAGGTCCTGAAGCAGCAAAACAGCCCCAGACCATCACACTACAACCACCATATTTCACTGTTGGTATGATGTTCTTTTTCTCAAATGCAGTGTTACTTTTACACCAGATGTAATGGGACACACACCTTCCAAAAGGTGCATCTTTTGTCTCATCAGTCCACAGAGTATTTTCCCAAAAGTCTTTGGGATCATCAAGATGTTTTCTGGCAAAACAGAGACGAGTCTTTATGTTCTTTTTGCTTAGCAGCTTTTTTCGCCATGTAGACTATTTTTGCACAGTCTTTTTCTTATGGTGGAGTCATGAACACTGACCTTAAATATTGTGTGTGTTTTGTTTCTATTATTAAAATGTTGGACTTCATTTAAATGTAACTAATAAATAAAATCCACATGATAAAATGTTGGAAAAATTGGAAAAAAGTAAATGAAATTAAAATAAAGGTTAAAAAGTTAAATAAAATTAAAATTCTATTTATTTATTTCAATAACTCCATACAGTTTGATCAATTCAGTTAAAAAAAGATTTGGTTCAGTAATTTCAAATCCTTTGAACCAGTTCAAGTAACTTGGTTCAAAAGAGTTTATTAATTAAATAATAAAGTCCAGAAGAGTCGGTTCACTGGTTTCCACTATTTCCACTATCATACGACACTCAGTCACATGACACTAATGAAACAGTTCCTCATCGTCATTATCACACAATATGAACAGTTCAGACTCATAAACACGTTACTGATCAACCAACACACATCTTTACCTTTTAATACCACAAAACTCACCAGAATCCCATTGTTCAAGATCTGAGTTTGCATTTTCTCTCACACAATGACATCAGTACACATCTAATTCCATATACAACCATTTTTACACATTACAAACTGTGTACTCACCAAAATCCAAAGAAATAAACATGTAGGTATGTATTTTATCCTCTTTGACTTTATTTTCTTGCTCTAAATTATGCTGCTGCTCATCTCTTCCATACATCATACATTCTTATAGGAAAACCAAGGACCAATTAACATCTGTTTACAGGCTGCATTTGGTCCTGGGACCAGATTTTGGATCCCCCTGAGATAACTAGAGTGCTCATGGAGAAGTTATTTCCAAATCTCCAAAGAACACACTGAATTTAAAGATTTAATTCTATTTTTTTTTTTCAATGTCTTCTACAGCTTACCAGTAAGTGTGCCATTACTGCCACCTAGCGGATAATTGACAAATAAATTCTCCAATACACTCATCCAGACAGGTAGGTTCATATCTGTATTGTATTGTAATGTATTGTATTGTATTGTATTGTATTGTAATGTATTGTATTGTATTGTATTGTATGTTGTTTGTTTAAAGAAAAACTGAAACAAATAGAAGACAGAAAAAGAGGAAATAAAACATGACTGTAAATTGGTTTCCATAGAACATGTAAAAATTTGAAGCAGAAGTCAGAACATGAACTTAAGTGATTTTAGCAAATAACAAAGAGTCAAAAATTTAAGGGGTCTGAATACTTTCCGTACTCCACTGTACGTATGTATATAGTATATATCTGATGAAAACATTGGAGAGGCTGGTGCTCACTCATCTCCGACCTCTGGTGAGCCCATCAATGGATCCACTTCAGTTTGCCTACCAACTTGGCATTGGAGGAAGACACAGTCATCTTCCTCCTAAATCGGGCTATTTCACACCTGAAAAGGCTGGGAGCACTGTG
>NC_060887.1:148359-168563 GCF_014805685.1 Silurus meridionalis | reverse complement strand
GTTGTGCTCATTACTGCTTTATTACTGCTGATTCTAATCACACATTCAGCACTTCCTTATATACCGACCATAATCACAGTGTTAATGATCAGTGTAATTACTGTAAACATATAAATGCTGTGGTGACCCCCGTGTGTAATGCTGCATGATGGCACTGCTGGATTTGTAATATTTAATGGGTGAATACGGGTGCGGTCTTTAAAATATTTGATTGTGTGGGTTTTGGAAGAATAAAATCATTCGCGAGTCTCCTGCAAAATCTTTTTTTTAATAATAAAAATGACTAAAAACACTACTAGACTACTAGAGCACACTGAGGCAAAATGTCTGAAGCGCAGGACAGAGGAGAATCGCGGAGTGCTACAGAAATTACTGTATTATTAAAGAAAGGAACATACAAGTAAAAACATTGGCGTCTCTGAGAAATAAGAAAGATGATGTTCTTTATGTGTAAGTTTGTCTCTGATGAACAAGCCGGTGGCGACTGCGGCGAGGAAAAACTCCCCGAGACGGCATAAGGAAGAAACCTTGAGAGGAACCAGACTCAAGAGGGAACCCGTCCTCATCTGGGTTTCACTAAATGTCCATTTATTACAGCTAAATGATGTTGAGGTGAAGTGATGATCAGATACAAACTGTAGTCCTGAATCAGTGTAGCAGACTGTTAACATAAACTACAGTCCAAATCCCAACCCTCAAAGCTCCTGTTCTTACTCTGTTTTGTTTCTGCGTGGACTATTTCAGCCTGGTGGTCGTAAGTTTTTGGACACTTTGTTTTTTGTGTTTCTACCTGATAGTAGTAGTGCACATGTTTGATCTAAAATAATGAAAGTGATGAGACGGAACTCTTTGTACAAATAATCACACACACACACACACACACACACACACACACACACACACACACACACACAGTGTATATGAATATATATGTTAGGCGTGGCACAGAGGCGGAAGCCGGAGTAACGGCAAACAGAGACTTTATTTGAACAAGGGCAGAGCCAACACAAAAACACCCGTGCAGTTCGGGATAATCCGGAAACGGAGCAGTTCAGATAATAAACATCCACGGTGCGTTATGGAGGAAGCGCGGCACGGAGGAAGCGACGGGAAGCGTCGGTAGTCCGAGGCGCGGGGAAGCCGAGCGACGTGGGTGAGCGAGAAGTCCGGGCGAAGAAGGCACGTTGCGGAGAAGCACAAGCGCGAACACACACAGCATAATCCTGCAAGACCACGCACGAACGTACAATAACGGACCCGGAATGTGGGTGAGTGAGTGGTTTATATGGTGGCAGGAAATGAGAGGATAACGTGCTTCAGCTGTGTGCTTCAGCTGTGTGCCTCTGAAGGAGGCGTGGCAGGCGGATCCCTGACACCACCCCCCCCCCCAAAGGGGCGGCACCGGACGCCCCCAAGCCGCCAACAGCCGGTGGGCCCGGGCACTCGGAGGAGGGCCTCCAGTCCTCCAGGGTCGAAGGGACCCGGACGGAACCGCCACGGAGCCAGGACGGAACACAGCCCCACGCGGAGGCCAGGAACGGGGCGAGGTCCTTGTTGCCGACTGGAGGCGGAGAGACGGCCCCCACGGAGACCCGGAGCGGAGCGACGGCCCCGGCGGAGACAGGAGGCGGAGGGACGACCCCTGCGGAGACCCGGAGCGGAAAGACGCCCTCGGCGGAGACAGGAGGCGGAGAGACGACCCCTGCGGAGACCCGGAGCGGAACGACGCCTCGGCGGAGACAGGAGGCGGAGACGACCCCTGCGGAGACCCGGAGCGGAGCGACGCCTCGGCGGAGACAGGAGGCGGAAAGATGACCCCTGCGGAGACCCGGGCGGAAAGACGCCTCGGCGGAGACAGGAGGCGGAGGGACGACCCCTGCGGAGGCCCGGAGCGGAACGACGTCCTCGGCGGAGACAGGAGGCGGAAAGATGACCCCTGCGGAGACCCGGAGCGGAACGACGCCCTCGGCGGAGACAGGAGGCAGAGAGACGACCCCTGCGGAGACCCGGAGCGGAGCGACGTCCTCGGCGGAAACAGGAGGCGGAGGAACGCCATCCGTGGAGCTCTGGAGCAGGCTGACACCTTCGGCGGAGACTGGAGGCGGAGTGCTGCCCTCAGCGGAACCCAGGAGCGGAGCCATGCCCTCAGCGAAACCCGGCTGCTGAACGACCTCCCCTGCGGTGGTCTGGAGCTGAGAGGCGGTAGCCCTGGAGACCTGACATGGCCAGACGTCCCTGGCAGCAACCTGGAATGGACCGGCGTTACCCAGGAAGGACAGGAACGGGACCTCATCACCCACGGGGACCTGGAGTGGAGAGACAACCTCGGTGACTACTGGAAGCAGGGCATAGCTCTCGACGGGGCTTACCAGCTGGAAGGCCTTCTGGACGGAGCCCGGAGATGGAGCGACGTCCCTGACCGAGTACAGCGGTTGAGTCGTGACCTCGTCAGGATTCGTCGGTGCGACGTCAACTTCCCTGGAGCTCAGGAGTGACCTGTCTTCTTCCAGGGAGCTTGGAGACAGGATGTCACCGTGAGAGGGGTCCCGAGGCGAGCCGTCACCTTGTGAGAGGCTGTGGGGCGAGCCGCCGCCTTCGGATGAAGCCAGGAGCAGCGGTTCGACATCCCTTTCGCAGTCCCGGAACTGAGGGGAGAGCTCTGGGAATCCCTTGGGAAGAGAGACGGTCTGTGACGTAGTTTCGCCTACTGAGTGCTCGTGGGGCGAGCCGTCACTTGGGAGACTGTGGGGCGAGCTGTCGCCTTCGGATGTAGTCCGGGGCAGCGGCTCGACGTCCCTTTCGCAGTCTTGGAGTGGAGTTGAGAGCTCTGGGGAACGAGAGATGGCCTCGCCCTCAGGGAGACTGTGGGGCGAACCGTCGCCTTCGGTGGAACCCGGGGGCAACGGGACGACTTCCCTTTCGCAGTCCAGGGACTGAGATGTGAGCTCTGGGGATCTCTTGGTGGAAGCGGAGCTCTGAGATATGGCATCGCTGTCTGGGAGACTGGGGGGCGAGCTGTAGCCTTCGGTGACGCCCGGGGGCGACGGGTCGACGTCCCTTTCGCAGCCTCTGAGACGAGTTGTGTGCTCCGGGACCCCTTTGGTTGAAGAGATGCATGGGCTTGGAACCGAGCTCTCCTTGGGACTTGGGAGCACAGAGGAGCTTACGTCAGGAACCGGGAGCGGAGCCGCGTTCTCGTCAGGGACCTGGAGCAAAGAGGAGCTCTCCTGGAAGCCTAGGCGCGGGAAGGGAGCCGCCTGGAAGCCTAGGAGCGGAGAGGAGCTCGCCAGGAGGCCCTGGGACGAAGCTGAGCTCTCGGGGGCTCTCTTCAGCGGGACCGAGCTCGGGACTCTCTGAGCGGGACCGAGCTCGGGACTCTCTGGGCGGGACCGAGCTCGGGACTCTCTGAGCGGGACCGAGCTCGGGACTCTCTGGAGCGGGACCGAGCTCGGGACTCTCTGGAGCGGGACCGAGCTCTCGGGGACTCTCTGGAGCGGGACCGAGCTCTCGGGGACTCTCTGGAGCGGGACCGAGCTCTCGGGACTCTCTGAGCGGGACCGAGCTCGGGACTCTCTGAGCGGGACCGAGCTCGGGACTCTCTGGAGCGGGACCGAGCTCGGGACTCTCTGAGCGGGACCGAGCTCTCGGGGACTCTCTGGAGCGGGACCGAGCTCTCGGGGACTCTCTGGAGCGGGACCGAGCTCTCGGGGACTCTCTGGAGCGGGACCGAGCTCGGGACTCTCTGGAGCGGGACCGAGCTCGGGACTCTCTGGAGCGGGACCGAGCTCGGGACTCTCTGGAGCGGGACCGAGCTCGGGACTCTCTGGAGCGGGACCGAGCCTCGGGACTCTCTGGAGCGGGACCGAGCTCTCGGGACTCTCTGGGCGGGACCGAGCTCGGGACTCTCTGGAGCGGGACCGAGCCTCGGGACTCTCTGGAGCGGGACCGAGCTCTCGGGACTCTCTGAGCGGGACCGAGCCTCGGGACTCTCTGGAGCGGGACCGAGCTCGGGACTCTCTGGAGCGGGACCGAGCTCTCGGGACTCTCTGAGCGGGACCGAGCTCTCGGGACTCTCTGAGCGGGACCGAGCTCGGGACTCTCTGGGCGGGACCGAGCTCGGGACTCTCTGAGCGGGACCGAGCCTCGGGACTCTCTGAGCGGGACCGAGCTCGGGACTCTCTGGAGCGGGACCGAGCTCGGGACTCTCTGGGCGGGACCGAGCTCGGGACTCTCTGGAGCGGGACCGAGCTCTCGGGACTCTCTGAGCGGGACCGAGCTCGGGACTCTCTGGGCGGGACCGAGCTCTCGGGACTCTCTGAGCGGGACCGAGCTCTCGGGACTCTCTGGGCGGGACCGAGCTCTCGGGACTCTCTGGAGCGGGACCGAGCTCGGGACTCTCTGAGCGGGACCGAGCTCGGGACTCTCTGAGCGGGACCGAGCCTCGGGACTCTCTGGGCGGGACCGAGCTCTCGGGACTCTCTGGAGCGGGACCGAGCTCGGGACTCTCTGGAGCGGGACCGAGCTCGGGACTCTCTGAGCGGGACCGAGCCTCGGGACTCTCTGGGCGGGACCGAGCTCGGGACTCTCTGGGCGGGACCGAGCTCGGGACTCTCTGGGCGGGACCGAGCTCTCGGGACTCTCTGGGCGGGACCGAGCTCTCGGGACTCTCTGAGCGGGACCGAGCTCTCGGGACTCTCTGAGCGGGACCGAGCTCTCGGGACTCTCTGAGCGGGACCGAGCTCGGGACTCTCTGAGCGGGACCGAGCCTCGGGACTCTCTGAGCGGGACCGAGCCTCGGGACTCTCTGAGCGGGACCGAGCCTCGGGACTCTCTGAGCGGGACCGAGCTCTCGGGACTCTCTGGAGCGGGACCGAGCTCGGGACTCTCTGAGCGGGACCGAGCCTCGGGACTCTCTGGAGCGGGACCGAGCTCGGGACTCTCTGGAGCGGGACCGAGCTCGGGACTCTCTGGGCGGGACCGAGCTCGGGACTCTCTGGGCGGGACCGAGCTCGGGACTCTCTGAGCGGGACCGAGCTCGGGACTCTCTGAGCGGGACCGAGCTCGGGACTCTCTGGGCGGGACCGAGCTCGGGACTCTCTGGAGCGGGACCGAGCTCGGGACTCTCTGAGCGGGACCGAGCCTCGGGACTCTCTGAGCGGGACCGAGCTCGGGACTCTCTGAGCGGGACCGAGCTCGGGACTCTCTGGGCGGGACCGAGCTCGGGACTCTCTGGGCGGGACCGAGCTCGGGACTCTCTGAGCGGGACCGAGCTCTCGGGACTCTCTGGGCGGGACCGAGCTCGGGACTCTCTGGGCGGGACCGAGCTCGGGACTCTCTGAGCGGGACCGAGCCTCGGGACTCTCTGGAGCGGGACCGAGCTCGGGACTCTCTGAGCGGGACCGAGCTCTCGGGACTCTCTGAGCGGGACCGAGCTCTCGGGACTCTCTGAGCGGGACCGAGCTCGGGACTCTCTGGAGCGGGACCGAGCCTCGGGACTCTCTGAGCGGGACCGAGCTCGGGACTCTCTGAGCGGGACCGAGCCTCGGGACTCTCTGAGCGGGACCGAGCTCTCGGGACTCTCTGGAGCGGGACCGAGCTCGGGACTCTCTGGAGCGGGACCGAGCTCTCGGGACTCTCTGAGCGGGACCGAGCTCTCGGGACTCTCTGAGCGGGACCGAGCCTCGGGACTCTCTGGGCGGGACCGAGCTCTCGGGACTCTCTGAGCGGGACCGAGCTCGGGACTCTCTGAGCGGGACCGAGCCTCGGGACTCTCTGAGCGGGACCGAGCTCGGGACTCTCTGAGCGGGACCGAGCTCTCGGGACTCTCTGAGCGGGACCGAGCTCGGGACTCTCTGAGCGGGACCGAGCTCTCGGGACTCTCTGAGCGGGACCGAGCCTCGGGACTCTCTGGAGCGGGACCGAGCCTCGGGACTCTCTGGAGCGGGACCACGGCGTTAACCCGATCATGTCCTTTTCCTTTTTTTTTTGTCCTTTTTTTGTCCGAGATTCCTATTTAAGGGGTCCGTTATTCTGTTAGGCGTGGCACAGAGGCGGAAGCCGGAGTAACGGCAAACAGAGACTTTATTTGAACAAGGGCAGAGCCAACACAAAAACACCCGTGCAGTTCGGGATAATCCGGAAACGGAGCAGTTCAGATAATAAACATCCACGGTGCGTTATGGAGGAAGCGGCGGAGGGAAGCGGCGGGAAGCGTCGGTAGTCCGAGGCGCTGGGGAAGCCGAACGCGCCGTGGAGTGAGCGAGAAGTCCGGGCGAAGAAGGCACGTTGCGGGAGAAGCACAAGCGCGAACACACACAGCATAATCCTGCAAGACCACGCACGAACGTACAATAACGGACCCGGAATGTGGGTGAGTGAGTGGTTTATATGGTGGCAGGAAATGAGAGGATAACGTGCTTCAGCTGTGTGCGATTTGCGCTGCGTGCTTGGGGCATGGCGGCAAAGGCAGCCTCTGAAGGAGGCGTGGCAGGCGGATCCCTGACAATATAGGTGCTCCTAATAAAGTGTTTGTAATACATGAACACAATTAGTATCATTGTACATACAGTAACATGGTCATTTTTTAAACATATGCACAGAGTCGTTAAAGACTCCTAATATAAATAATACAAAATTACCGTAACATATAAATATCGAAAAATGGCCCTGAATCCTGTCTGTACTGTAGATGTTTTGTTTGAAGTGTTGTGATCATGAAGATGAAATCCTGCAGGTTATTTGGGTTTGTACTCAGTGATAGTTGTTTCATAAACACCTTCTTATAAAATCCAACTCAAATGTTAAATAAAAATTCACTCTAAATTTGTAATCAGCGTCTCACCATCACATTCCACTACGGGAGCGCAGGAGGAGGAGATGCCCGACTGCATGGAATACAGGAGAACATCAAATCCCCTACCATTAGATAACTGCAGAACACAGTGTAAATAACGACATATTTTCCTTCAATAAATCTGGAAATGCAGCCATTACGCTCTCACACAGTCGTTACTCTCTTTATGTTCTCATTTTCAGTCCTAACTATAATGATGTTCATGACAAAACTGGCATGAAGAAACGTGTTCACATGTCACATTTTCATCTTCAAATTGTATCTCGGGTGATGATGCCACTAATTCATGCTGATTTTGCCAAGGTGTTAATGATCAGTGTAATTACTGTAAACATATAAATGCTGTGGTGACCCCCGTGTGTAATGCTGCATTACACACAATGGAAGATTAAGGAGAGAAAGAGTCTCCAGGGACCATGATGATTTCTCGGCCCATGATGATGACTGAATAATAAGCTGATTTAGATTCCTACAGCTGTGCTCCTGGATCTATGTGATCTATGCAGCTGCAGGACGTGATGACTGGCTTTTTGGTGACTTTAACAACATGTAGAAATTGTAAACATTGTCCTGATGTAGTCTATAATATGACATGTGACAGAGGCTTCACCCCTCAGACGCTCCTCACCTCCAGAAATGCAGATGTGGAGCTCTGGATGTCTCAGGTGGAAGACTTCTATACCACCCGGAAAAAGTGTGTAAGATTATCAGGGTGTGTGGTGTTTTGCACAATGTGGCACTGAGGACCAGTTTCCCTCTCCCTCCTGACCTCCCTCCCCCTCAGCATTATGACCCCGAGCCACAGCCCCCTGCCCCACAAGAGCGATATAAACTAAGTGGAAGAATCCATGAGGAGGTCATACGGTGTTTGTAAGGAAGACAAAAATAATGGTTGTTATTAGTGTTTATTGTGAATCTTTGTAGTAAAAGATTAAAATCAAGATTTAAAAAAAGATTAAAAAAAGATTTGACAAGACAGAAATAAAAAATGATCAAAAGACGAGACGATCTACAAGATACAATAGCTTTACACTCAGCTTTATACTATTGACTATAAGTGTAAAACTATCATAAATAGCCATAAGAGAAACAGAAAGAGGAAAAAGGCATGTTCAGACTCTCTGTTTCTCTTGTCGTCTTCTTTTTTTTCTATTTCTCCTTTTCTTTTGAATGTTTTCTTGTCTCAGCTGAGCAACAATTTCCTCCCATCGCTCTCGGACTCTCATATAATGATCTGTTTTATTCTCTGAAGTCTTCTTTTCTTCCTCACAGAGATTCTGGGTATCCTGGAGCCCCCTGTTGGTCTGAAGCTGTAAGTTGTTCCTCTCCTCTATGTCAAGTTTAGTTTTCTCTCTTTCATCCTCTTGTTTTTCCTCAAAATCCAACGTGGGCTCAAACTGAGCAACACGTTCCTCCAGTCGCTCTTTCTCTCTGATCAAATGATCTCTCTCCTGCTCTGCACTATTTTTTACTTTCTCACAGTTCTGAGTATCCTGGAGCTCCATGGTGGTCTGTTCCAAAGTGACCTCAAGCTGAGCAACATGTTCCTCCAGTTTCGTTTGTTCTCTCGTCCAGCTCTCTCTCTCACAGTCTACAGTTTTCTCCAGTTCCTCATTGATTTTCAGGGAAGACTGGAGGTCCATGGTGGTCTGATCCAAAATAAACTCAAGCTGAGCAACACGTTCCTCCAGTTGTTTTTGTTCTCTCGCCCAGCTCTGGCTTCTCTCAGTTATATCCTGTTCCTGCTGCTTTCGCTCAGAAGCCAAAGTAGCCTCCAGCTTTTGCACCGTCTGTAGCAGAGTGGCTTTCTCTTCTTTCTCTTCTGTTATCTTCTCTATCATTAGGAGAGAAAATGCATCCAAGTCTTTCTCTACTTTCTCCATGTGTTCCAGCTTCTCCTTCATTTCAGCAATCTGCTTAGTTTTCTTTGTTCTTCTGCTTTGAAAAAATGCTCTTAACCTTCTGAAGAGCTCCATGTTTATGCCTCTTTACTCACAAGCAAAAACCTCGGAAATGAGAGAAACAGGGACGCGTTCCCAATTATAGACGTTGCCTTACTGTGACGTCACAGGGAGATGCCCCGCCCTCCGTCTGTGACGTAACCCGGTCTCTCTTAACCTGACACTATGCGCATGCGCACATTACAGAGGTAAAGAGCGGATAAAATATCATGTCTTCACAGCTTTTCTGTTGTTCCTGAGAGAAGAGCGATATTACAGTCATAAATAAGATAAAAACGGCTGTAAACTGTGTATAAAGCGAGTGAATCCGAGTTGAGAACCGGAAGTTGACCGGAGTGACTCTATGAATGTTGCAGAATCATAAATGACCAGTAGGTGGCAGTGTGATGTGTATTAGAGCTCACTGTCACAGCAGGTCATTAGAAGTAGTGGAGCTCTAATGACGTCATTAATAGCGAGGACAAGACACACAGCAGTTTGGGATTCTTTTATTGACTTTATTGATTAATTGATTTGGAGTATGATTGTGTTTCTGATCAAAGTAAGTTCATGTGTATGGAGTAAAAACAACCTGTACATTTCTCACTTCCAGACAGTATTATGAGATGTTCATCTGCTGGAAGTTCATGTTTAATGCTGCATGTTTTATAGGATTTATGAGCTGGAATAAATGTCCAAAAACCTCAATTCAACACTGAGTGATTTTTGTAGTTTGGTAGATATTAGATCTTTTGATGTATTATTCTTTTTTAAATATCTGTGTTTTAAATACACATTTATAAATATCAAGGCTTTTACTGGGTAATAAATTAAAAACATAAAGTCATAATTTACTGAAATGAAATTGAGAAACATCAAAATACAACAAAAAATAAATAAAAATGACTATCAATATGTTTAAAACTAGAATAAATCTGGTTCGGACAGTTAAATACAGTGCAGTATTACAGCCTTATTTCATGTTCATTTTATAAACACAGTTTGTCATTATAATAATAATAATAATAATAATAATAATAATAATAATAATAATAATAATATAATTTATAATAATACTTTATTGCAATAGGGTGCTTTAGTACCTAAAGGTCTACATTTAAACATACTTTTATATTCTAAAATTATAAATTTTTATGATTATTATATGAAGATTTCCACATTTATATGATTTATCCTACAGATTAATCACTATAAAGAAAATAGAAACATACACAAGAATGTTATTAACAACTTGTACACTGTACTGCACGATCCATGTGGAATATAATGTGATATAATAATGAATATTGTGAATGTAAACAAACATTCAGCAGTAGTTGAAAAAAATCAGGTCAGTCTCTGAGCATAAGCACTGAATCACTTGGAATTTACTCGCTCAATAATAAAAACTCTTTGCTATAGTTGTGAGGTGACTGATACACAAAGCCATGGAGCAGTTGGACACTGGGGAGACAATCAGATGAATGAAAGTAGAAAATGTGATAAAACCCTAAAGTTTATTGTGAGATTTGAGTCGTGATCGTTCAGATGCACAGTGTAGCAGCAATGACACAAACTTCACTTCACAACAAGAGCAAAAATACATGAATGAAAAATGAATGAACTTAAAATTCATCAAATGGAAAAAAATCCAATGTTATTTAAACTTTGGAGAAAAATCTTATATTCTGTTATTCAATTCTCTCATACTGACCACTGGATGTTCTACACGGCACCTCATGGTAAAGACTCTCTGATGACAGGAGACTCCACCATGATGCCGAGGCGATAAGAAGATCAGTAACATCCTGACACTGAGTTACAGTACAGTGGTCAGGGTCTCGTAACTCAGACCCCATGTCCGAATAGACATAACAATTGTGGCTCAGTACTCAAATTAGTTTTAGCTGTTCACTAATCATTTACCAATAAGTTACAAAACTTAAAATAATACAGTACATAAACAAACCAAATGAAGACATCTTCCAGTCACGAATGAGAAGGAGAAAATCAGCTTTATTGCAGTCACTTCAGACCCGTCCCATGGAGCTCTCGGAGAGAATCATCCTGACAGCAATGACACCGTCAGCTTTCACATGCGAGTGAATTTGATATAAACAATCCTTATTTTTATATCTCACACCTAGTAAAATGTACATATTGTGTCTAATGTCTCCTCCTCACAATTTACGTACATCATTGATTTTATGGGGCTTTGCATATCCCACCTTTTGCTCACGAGTTTTCTGGTGTGTTTCTACCTATTCTTAGTAAAATTCCACCCATATCCAGGAGGCCTCGTTCACCTCCATACAATTCTAATTTACATGTACAAAAATATCTCTTGATGGAGACCTTGTCTTAAAAAACATCCCCTGATCGTGCACTTTGTACACAACAATGCAACAGATCATCCACATAATATTCACACCTTTTCTTAAAATCTCGTCTGGGTTTTTTTTCCTATGTCTGCAAATCATCCTTTGTTTTGTTTTGTGTAGACTTTGTATAAAACGTGTTTTTTACTAGTTTTACAAACCAGGGCTTTAGTTTTAACACACCAGCACTTTTCTCCAAATGCTTTTCCTAATTTTCATAGCTCTCGTCTTTTACTTAGTTTTACTTAAAATCTTCTTAAAATATATTTCTTATGCCATAATACTTCTTTATATAACATTTCCTGTCTTACTCTCATCCTGCCTGCATCTTAAGCTCATGCTCTCTCATGCTTACTTCCTGTGTTTTGGACAGTGTACCTCTTATACAAATTCTTGCAACTATTCTCCTACGTTCTTTATTATCTGACGATGTGTTGTGCCTATTAACCTATTACTCTTCTCATTTTATATTTATATATATTTTATATGATTTTTTCACCTACGTTTCTACTTGTGTTTTGAAAATATGTGCATATGCTGTTTGAGTATAGTTAAGGCATGTTGCCTGCATGCTGTTTGCTTGTTTTACTATTTTTATTTTACATTATATTTTCCTATCTTTTCCTTCCGGCCGACACACTTTGCCTGGTGTACGTGGTCACCACTTTTTACCGCCATGGCATATATCTGTTTTCTGGAGTGACTATTGGTCCTCATATGCGTCTCTATTTTCCACCTCGAATATCTCTTTCAGTTCATACTCATGACACCTCTACATTTTTCCCTTATTTTCCTAAAACTGCACAAACCTGAGAAATGAGAAACAAAGACACATTCTGACTTATAGACATCTCTACTGTGATGTCACACAAACACGCCCGAGCTCCTCCTGTGACGTCACCCCGTCTCTCGCTCTCTCTCAGATTACATTTTATTACGCACAAATAGAGCATTTCTCACACAGATAATGTGATGATACAAATAAATATGATGTTCTTTATGTGTAAGTTTGTCTCTGATGAAAAAGCCGGTGGCGACTGCAGCAAGAACAAACTCCCCGAGACGGCATAAGGAAGAAACCTTTAGAGGAACCAGAGGAACCCGTCCTCATCTGGGTTTCACTGAATGTCCATTTATTACAGCTAAATGATGTTGAGGTGAAGTGATGATCAGATACAAACTGTAGTCCTGAGTCAGTGTAGCAGACTGTTAACATAAACTACAGTCCAAATCCCAACCCTCAAAACTCCTGTTCTTACTCTGTTTTGTTTCTGCGTGGACTATTTCAGCCTGGGGGTCGTAAGTTTTTGGACACTTTGTTTTTGGTGTTTTTTCCTACAAGGACATTGTATTTTACCTGATAGTAGTAGTGCACATGTTTGATCTAAAATAATGAAAGTGATGAGACGGAACTCTTTGTACAAATAATCACACACACACACACACACACACACACACACACACACACACACACACACACACACACACACACACACACACAGTGTATATGAATATATAGGTGCTCTAATAAAGTGTTTGTAATACATGAACACAATTAGTATCATTGTACACACAGTAACATGGTCATTTTTTAAACATATGCACAGAGTCGTTAAAGACTCCTAATATAAATAATACAAAATTACCGTAACATATAAATATTGAAAATGGCCCTGAATCCTGTATGTACTGTAGATGTTTTGTTTGAAGTGTTGTGATCATGAAGATGAAATCCTGCAGGTTATTTGGGTTTGTACTGAGTGATAGTTGTTTCATAAACACCTTCTTATAAAATCCAACTCAAATGTTAAATAAAAATTCACTCTAAATTTGTAATCAGCGTCTCACCATCACATTCCACTACGGGAGCGCAGGAGGAGGAGATGCCCGACTGCATGGAATACAGGAGAACATCAAATCCCCTACCATTAGATAACTGCAGAACACAGTGTAAATAACGACATATTTTCCTTCAATAAATCTGGAAATGCAGCCATTACGCTCTCACACAGTCGTTACTCTCTTTATGTTCTCATTTTCAGTCCTAACTATAATGATGTTCATGACAAAACTGGCATGAAGAAACGTGTTCACATGTCACATTTTCATCTTCAAATTGTATCACTGGTGATGATGCCACTAATTCATGCTGATTTTGCCAAGGTGTTAATGATCAGTGTAATTACTGTAAACATATAAATGCTGTGGTGACCCCCGTGTGTAATGCTGCATGATGGCACTGCTGGAGGATTACACCAATGGAAGATTAAGGAGAGAAAGAGTCTCCAGGGACCATGATGATTTCTCGGCCCATGATGATGACTGAATAATAAGCTGATTTAGATTCCTACAGCTGTGCTCCTGGATCTATGTGATCTATGCAGCTGCAGGACGTGATGACTGGCTTCTTGGTGACTTTAACAACATGTAGAAATTGTAAACATTGTCCTGATGTAGTCTATAATATGACAGGTGACAGAGGCTTCACCCCTCAGACGCTCCTCACCTCCAGAAATGCAGATGTGGAGCTCTGGATGTCTCAGGTGGAAGACTTTATACCACCCGGAAAAAGTGTGTAAGATTATCAGGGTGTGTGGTGTTTTGCACAATGTGGCACTGAGGACCAGTTTCCCTCTCCCTCCTGACCTCCCTCCCCCTCAGCATTATGACCCCGAGCCACAGCCCCCTGCCCCACAAGAGCGATATAAACTAAGTGGAAGAATCCATGAGGAGGTCATACAGCGTTTGTAAGGAAGACAAAAATAATGGTTGTTATTAGTGTTTATTGTGACTCTTTGTAGTAAAAGATTAAAATCAAGATTTAAAAAAAGATAAAAAAGATTTGACAAGACAGAAATAAAAAATGATCAAAAGACGAGACGATCTACAAGATACAATAGCTTTACACTCAGCTTTATACTATTGACTATAAGTGTAAAACTATCATAAATAGCCATAAGAGAAACAGAAAGAGGAAAAGGCATGTTCAGACTCTCTGTTTCTCTTGTCGTCTTCTTTTTTTTCTATTTCTCCTTTTCTTTTGAATGTTTTCTTGTCTCAGCTGAGCAACAATTTCCTCCCATCGCTCTCGGACTCTCATATAATGATCTGTTTTATTCTCTGAAGTCTTCTTTTCTTCCTCACAGAGATTCTGGGTATCCTGGAGCCCCTGTTGGTCTGAAGCTGTAAGTTGTTCCTCTCCTCTATGTCAAGTTTAGTTTTCTCTTTCATCCTCCTGTTTTTCTTTAAAATCCAACGTGGCTCAAACTGAGCAACACGTTCCTCCAGTCGCTCTTTCTCTCTGATCAAATGATCTCTCTCCTGCTCTGCACTATTTTTTATTTTCTCACAGTGATTCTGAGTATCCTGGAGCTCCATGGTGGTCTGTTCCAAAGTGAGCTTAAGCTGAGCAACATGTTCCTCCAGTCGTTTTGTTCTCTCTTCCAGCTCTCTCTCACATTCTACAGTTTTCTCCAGTTCCTCATGGATTTTCAGGAAGACTGGAGCTCCATGGTGGTCTGTTCCAAAGTGACCTCAAGCTGAGCAACATGTTTCTCCACTTTCGTTTGTTCTCTTGTCCAGCTCTCTCTCTCACATTCTACAGTTTTCTCCAGTTCCTCATTGATTTTCAAGGAAGACTGTAGCTTCATGGTGGTCTGCTCCAAAATAAACTCAAGCTGAGCAACACGTTCCTCCAGTTGTTTTTGTTCTCTCGCCCAGCTCTGGCTTCTCTCAGTTATGTCCTGTTCCTGCTGCTTTCGCTCAGAAGCCAAAGTAGCCTCCAGCTTTTGCACCGTCTGTAGCAGAATGGCTTTCTTCTTTCTCTTCTGTTATCTTCTCTATCATTAGAAGAGAAAATGCATCCAAGTCTTTCTCTACTTTCTCCATGTGCTCCAGCTTCTCCTTCATTTCAGCAATCTGCTTAGTTTTCTTCGATCTTCTGGTTTGAAAAAACTCTCTCAACCTTCTGAAGAGCTCCATGTTTATGCCTCTTTACTCACAAGCAAAAACCTCGGAAATGAGAGAAACAGAGACGCGTTTCCAATTATAGACGTTGCCTTACTGTGACGTCACAGGCAGATGCCCGCCCTCCGTCTGTGGCGTAACCCGGTCTCTCTTAACCTGACACTATGCGCATGCGCACATTACAGAGGTAAAGAGCGGATAAAATATCATGTCTTCACAGCTTTTCTGTTGTTCCTGAGAGAAGAGTGATATTACAGTCATAAATAAGATAAAAACGGCTGTAAACTGTGTATAAAGCGAGTGAATCCGAGTTGAGAACCGGAAGTTGACCGGAGTGACTCTATGAATGTTGCAGAATCATAAATGACCAGTAGGTGGCAGTGTGATGTGTATTAGAGCTCACTGTCACAGCAGGTCATTAGAAGTAGTGGAGCTCTAATGACGTCATTAATAGCGAGGACAAGACACACAGCAGTTTGGGATTCTTTTATTGACTTTATTGATTAATTGATTTGGAGTATGATTGTGTTTCTGATCAAAGTAAGTTCATGTGTATGGAGTAAAACAACCTGTACATTTCTCACTTCCAGACAGTATTATGAGATGTTCATCTGCTGGAAGTTCATGTTTAATGCTGCATGTTTTATAGGATTTATGAGCTGGAATAAATGTCCAAACATCTTAAATCAACACTGAGTGATTTTTTGGTAGATATTAGATCTTTTACATATTATTAATTTTTAATATCTGTGATTTAAATACACATTTATAAATATAAAGGCTTTTAGTGTATATTAGAGATTAGAACATAAACCGACACAAATTAAATACAATAAAAAATTTATTAACTGAAATAAAACATCAAAATATAAAGTTTCAAAATAAAATCTATCAATACATTTAAAATTATAACAATATATAATAATAATAATAATAATAATAATAATAATAATAATAAGTTAAATACAGTGCAGTATTACAGCTTAAATATTTGAATTTATTTCAGATCAATTTTATTCATCCATTAAATAAATGGTGTCAGCGTCAGAGTAGTGTATTTACATGATCTGTTTCCAGGGTTTTCACGAACACAACTCTGTTATTACTGTTCTCTTTCAGTTCTAATGAAAGTTCTCATGTATTAAGAGGGAATTTTATGAATGATCAATAATGAAACACCTTCATTACTGTTAGTTATTTACATATTTATTTACAGTAATAAAACTATTTCTGTAAAAAAGAGAAAGAAATAATAATTAAAAGCAAAATAAATAAAATGATGAATTCAGTGGAACAGACCGACAGCACGATGACCTGAAAGAGAAAAACAGAGATGTGTTACTTTACATAATGTGTGTGTTTGACGGTACACAGTGTGTGTGTTTAGTAAAGTTTTGTAGGACATTATGAGGACAGTATGACTTACGCTGTAGATGGAACCACTGCATGTTCCTGGATGGATGGAGGTAGGGCTTGGTGTGGCGGCTGCTCCCTGTCCACTGCTCAGCCATAGTGATACACAGTGACCTCCTGCTCACCAGCTTTCCATTCAACTCTCTGATGGCATTAGTGTCTTCATCCAGAGAGGAATATCAGACAAATCCAAAGCCTTTGGACCGTCCATTGTGCAGTACCACCTGTAGGAGTGAGTGAGGAGATACAGAAAGCAAAAACATGAGCATTACATCACTCTCATGTAGAAAACCATGAGAAATAACAAGCACTGTCTGTATCCCATAATATAAACAGAACAGCTGTGTTCTTTTATTAACAAGGTTCTGGTCTCACTGGTGAATGAACAATGAAGCACTTTTATTTAAAGGTCATTTTCTGAGAGCAGAAACTTGCTGCAAGTGTACACTGGTTCTGGTATAATAGAGGATCTAATCCTAATTCCTACAGAAAACAGAACAAATTCAGCATCCAATGTTTGAGTGCATGTGTGTGTTTGCATTGCTGACTTTAATAATACACACTGATCAATCACTCAGTATTAAACCAGTTATTACATGTGACCAAACACAGCTGTGACCAAAACCTGCTCCAGATCATGAAGGTCTCTATAAAACACACTGGAAATAGAATCAGAATAGTTCCTGTGTGTCCAGTCTGAGAGGCTGTGGTGTGAATCGCCTGTTCCACTGCTGCTGGTTTTCTTTTCCAGGATCTGCAACTGGAACATCTGTAGATGCAGACAATCATCTCATGTTAGCATCCAATCAGAAGGTAAATTTTGCTAACATGAAAAGTTCTCTTCTGTTTTGAATCTTTAACTGCACTTAACACAAAACTAATCGGACGGCTTTGACTCACTCTGTGGATGGATGTTCTTGTTGGCGTTGGGTCTTGGGTCTGGGCAGGGTTTTGAAGGCGAGATGGTTTCTACCTTCATGCCGTGACTTCGTCCCTGGGTGGTCTGAGAGGGACTTAAGTACACAGTCCTGCTGCCCAGCACCCTGCCATTCATCTCCATGATGTCTTCTCGAGCCTCATCAGGACATGAAAACTTCACATACCCGATGCCTTTTGAGCGTCCGTTCTTCATCATGACCTGTACGGGACAGCGAGCAGAAACACAAAGCAAAGAGTGCACATCAAACGTGTTAGAGGTTCACAATATCAGAGCTCTCCACATTCAGAAAATACTCCAGCTGAGTACAGGGAGGAAACCCCAAGCTACTGGGAAAGAAGGAAAATGTAAGGATCAGTAGTTATAAATGACGTGTGCAGTGAGGACAGTCCCAAATCTCAGGAACGCTTCGTACACGTCCGTCATCCACAATACAGTCCAGATTTCTCAGCAGCAGTGTGACTGTCTACAGAACAACAACATCCAGTGTGTTCATCACTTCATTTACATTTATTTAGGTTAAAAAAAAAACAGGAAACATTCAGCATTAGACTTTTGAGTAAGTTGTGCTGTGTGATTCG
This sequence comes from Silurus meridionalis, assembly GCF_014805685.1. NCBI lineage: Eukaryota > Metazoa > Chordata > Actinopteri > Siluriformes > Siluridae > Silurus > Silurus meridionalis. The sequence continues at coordinate 150,495 of NC_060887.1, read as the reverse complement.
TGATAATCAGTCACACTCAGACTAATAAATAAAAAAGTCAGACTCATAAATAATATTTTACCTGATTATCTACACACAGTTATACATTTTCTCACATTCTCTAAAGTCTCCAAAAGTCCAAAGGACTTCAGCCTGTTCTTTTTGATCCTCCACCTTCTGCTCCTCCACCTTCTGCTCCTCCACCTTCTGCTTCTCCACCTATAAAGAAGTGTCAGATAGAGATGGGTTATATATAACATTCAACATGCGCCCAATATTACAAGAAGAGTATCTGTTCTTGATGAAGACTGTTTGTTCAGGTGAAATAACACAAGGCAGAACTTTCTCCAGACGGCAGGTCAGAGTTTTTGCTAAGATTTTCGTATCCTGGTCCAGGTGATTTACCAGAAGGCAGACTTGCTAAGGCTATTTCTGTATCAGATATAAACTCATCCAATTGTAATGCTGTACCTACACTTATTGTAGGAATACATACATTTTGAAAAAGGCCTCTAATGTTGAAGTGTCAGCAGATAAAGGAGCAGTATATAGTGATTTATAACATTGGAAGAAACAGCCATTGATTGTTAATACTGGAGTGTAGTGGTCATCATGTCTGTTTTATATGCAGAAGGTCTTGGGTTTGACCCACAGTGGAGACCTGCTCTTGAGCCTCTGATTTTAATTTCCACTAGCAGGATTTACTTGTATTTTTATTTTGTTTAAGAAAATCTCGAAAATGTTTCTATTTATACACATTGGACATCAGGCTTGTCAGCAACAGGTTCCATAGTGTAGTGGTCATCACGTCTGCTTTACATGCAGAAGGTCCTGGGTTTGAGCCCCAGTAGAGCCATGCCCTTGGCTTCTAATTTTGGAATGTTTTTTCTCCATTTCTGTTACAAGCACAATGCAGAAACATGCAAAACTGTTTATTTATTTCCAGGATTGGGTAACAATTTATAATATATAAACTTTATTCATGTTTACAACCTGCATGGTCCCACTGGGAGTTGAAGCCAGAACCTTCAGCATGTAAAGCAGATGTGATGATCACTACCCTATGGATCCACACAATCACCTGCACAGCATAAATAAGCAGAAATAATGATTCAGGTAACATGTTTTCAGATTGCAACAATCCAGTTTTGGGAAACTTCTTCCCAATGTACCCTCAGATTTCTGTTCTCGGTTAAGTTATTTTCAAATTCTTTAGTACGTGAATAATTCATTAATATGAGGAACATTAATCCTCATCATTGATCCTCGTAGACTGGCTGAGAGGAGCTACTCTAAAAAGCTGGAAAATCAGTTTTCAGCCAACGACCCTGCTTCAGTGAAGAAAGACCTGAGAGACATGGTGCAGTCATAAAAACCTGGAGCTTAACACGCTCAAAACAGTGGAGATGATTGTGGATTTTAGGAGAAACCCCCTGCTCTCCCCCCACTCACCATCATTAACAGCACTATGGCAGCAGTGGAGTCATTCAGGTTCCTGGGCACCACCATCTCTCAGGGGATGTACAGAGGATGTACTTCCTTCACCAGCTTAGAAAGTTCAACAGGAGTTGCTTTAATAACTGTCTGGTTCTGCTCAGCTGTAAAATCAGACATCAGAGGACTACAGAGGACAGTTTAGACGGCTGCAATGGTTATCGGTGTCCCCCTGCCCACTTTTCAAGAACTGTATACATCCAGAGTGAGAAAAGGGCTTTGAAAATCATGTTAGCCACTACACAATGGAACCAGTTAAGGGACCCTAATGGTGGAATTTATTTCCTCTAACAGGATATGGTTACTTTATATTTACTTTCATTGTATTTTTATTTTGTTTAAGAAAATCTCGAAAATGTTTCTATTAATACACATTGGACATCAGGCTTGTCAGCAACAGGTTCCATAGTGTAGTGGTCATCATGTCTGTTTTATATGCAGAAGGTCTTGGGTTTGACCCACAGTGGAGATATGCTCTTGAGCCTCTGATTTTAATTTCCTACTAGCAGGATTTACTTGTATTTTTATTTTGTTTAAGAAAATCTCGAAAATGTTTCTATTAATACACATTGGACATCAGGCTTGTCAGCAACAGGTTCCATGGTGTAGTGGTCATCACGTCTGCTTTACATGCAGAAGGTCTTGGGTTTGACCCACAGTGGA
>NC_060887.1:116861-148259 GCF_014805685.1 Silurus meridionalis | reverse complement strand
GATCGGTCAAGATTCGGGTTACTAATGACCGACACAGCTATTGGAGGAGGTTCAGGATCCAGGATTGTGGTGTTAAAGTTTAAGACTTTATGCAGTAAAAATAAGGCAGTTCCATGGAGGTTGCAATAACACAGTCCACACACAGTCTTGATAAACCCTCTTCAGCTACATGTGTAACGCCCACATTCCTCATTATTCTCTAAAAAGTAGCATGTAATTCTTTTATGACCGCTTTATGACCCTCTGTCTCGTCCACAACTTCATCTCTTGGCTGTCTGTTCTTCTGACACATTTATTGCTCTTGATAAATCAGCCTTCAAGAATAAGAGATGTTGTGCTCATTACTGCTTCATTACTGCTGATTCTAATCACACATTCAGCACTTCCTTATATACCGACCATAATCACAGTGTTAATGATCAGTGTAATTACTGTAAACATATAAATGCTGTGGTGACCCCCGTGTGTAATGCTGCATGATGGCACTGCTGGATTTGTAAGATTTGATTGGTGAATACGGGTGCGGTCGTTGAAATACTCGATTGTGTGGGTTTTGGAAGAATTAAATCATTTATAGACTCGTGCAAAATGGTCTTACTTTTTTTAATACACACACACACACACACACACACACACACACACACACACACACACAACCACAGTATATATGAATATATAGGTGTTCTTAATAAATTGTTTGCAATACTATTAAAATTTTCTTCAATAAGTCTGGAAATGCAGCCATTACGCTCTCACACAGTCGTTACTTTGTCCTCTGTACTATGTCCTCGTTTTCAGGCCTAACTATAATGATGTTCATGACAAAACTGGCATGAAGAAACGTGTTCACGCGTCACATTTTCATCTTCAAATTGTATCTCGGGTGGTGATGCCACTGATTCATGCTGATTTTGCCAAGGTGTTAATGATCAGTGTAATTACTGTAAACATATAAATGCTGTGGTGACTCCCGTGTTTAATGCTGCATGATGGCACTGCTGGAGGATTACACCAGTGGAAGATTGTTAGATTTTTATCATGCCCAAACGAAACTTAATTCTTGGAGAGGTTTTCCATACGATCTGCGATGCCCGTGGTGCCTTTCTGATATCAGGGAAGAAGAAATACACAGCACACAGAATGCATGTTCTTCCTCTTCTTCTCTTTATTGCAGGGAGCAGAACGTATCTATACACATACAGAGAAAAGAAACCTGACCTAGTTGTTTCCTGTTTAGACAAGAGGATATACTAGCTGGAGATGTGTGAGTCCAGATAAGGACTCCTGTTTACCTTACAGACTAACATCGTAAATATTCTATAGACACTGAGCAGACAAAGGAATGTGTGTGAAACAGTGTGAAAACCATCTTAACACTAACAATGGCCACTTTAAATCATTTATGATTTAGCATCACACACCAAAAAATAGGATGTTCATCCGGGGAACAGAACTGGTGACACAAACTGCAAATGAAAAGATAAAGACAAACAAAAAAATACAGATTCCATTTCATTCTTTCCCTACATACATATAATCCTTCATCATCACCACTCCAATGAGGCCTTTATGGCCTGTCTCACCATCGTCATCAAATATAGCAACATACAAAGTATAATTCCAACAATCAATACAATAATCATTCCTAAAACAAAATAGTGTTCAACACTCGTAAACAAACTCTTAATCTTCTCAAAAAAACTTTGTTCAGCAGTTGTTTCACGTTCTCCAAGACATCATGAGACATTTGTTTCTCAGTGCTTGTTCAGTATGTCTATTAGCAGTATTATAAGGTATACATAACAGTTTCTTCTCACTGAATAATGTATTTAAAGAGAATAATGAAAAATTCGAGTCTAGTTACAACTATGCACATATAGTCATAGAATTTAGACCTAGAGCAGGTATCAGGGTGAGCTAAACTAAACAGTCAAGTGAGTCAGATCTTCACCCCGGAGGTGGCCCCCTTTCTACTATAAAGAAAGGATCTTTCCGTGGGCTCTCAACTGTTTCAGCCCTGAATACTCACTTAGGTAGGCTTCTTAGGCCAACAGACCAATTAGTGCATAGAATAAGTGGGTGCTGTTTTGATCCTGCTTGCGTGTATCCACTGTGGCTGATAATCACTCAGAACTCCAGTTCTGGTTACAGCTAGAACAGTCACTGGACCCAGATACTTTGGCTCAACGACCTTGGTAGGCTTCAGACTTCTTATCAGGACCTGCTGATTAGGCACAAAAGGGTGTGTTGGCTTATCTGTGGGCAGAGGAAGAGTTAGTGAGACATCAGCACTGATAGAATTTATTTTCTCAACCAGGGCAGAAACGTAGTCGTCCACCATCACTTCCAGGTTACCTAAGGAAGAAATGCCAGTGCGTCCCCTGACCCATGGGGTCGGGAAAGGCCGGCCCATTAGAACTTTAAAAGGTGACAGTTTAGTAGTTGAAGATGGGGTCATTCTCATTTCTGTGAATACTGCCGGGAGAACAACAGTCCAATTTCGGCCTGTTTTAATGCAGGCTTTAGTAATACGTTCCTTAATGGTTCTGTTCGTTCTTTTTACCACTCCAGCTGACTGTGGGTGATAGGGAATAATAAAATACTAAGCTTTTAGCCAAAAGTTGTGTTACTTTAGAAGCAAAAGGTGTGCCGTTATCACTTTTAATCACACTAGGAATACCAAACCTAGAGATGATCTCTTTTGTTAAAATTTTGACAACCGTTTTAGCATTCTCTGTCGCACATGCAAATGCTTCTGGCCACTTACTGAATCTGTCAACTATAACCAACAGGTATCTCAAATTTCCTACAGGTTGCATATGTGTAACTATGGCCACTTTGGCAGGGAGTTGAACAGCTTTTAAAAAGTCGCCTATGAGATTAAAATGTGCTATGGGCTTTCCATCAGCTGTTTTAAAGTCTTTTTGCTTCCATGTTTCTGCAAAATCATGCACAACACCATAAGCATACTTAGAATCAGTGTATATAGTCACTACTTTACCTTCAGACTACTGACATGCTCTTGTAAATGCCACCAACTCTGCAGCTTGTTGATGTGTATGGTAATGATTTAGCTTCAACTATTACATCAGGTAACCTTACAACCGCATATCCACATAAATACACATCATCAGAAGGTTTTGAATATTAACATCTACATATAGACAATCCCTCTTCCAGCGCCGTATCTAAAAGATCGGGCCTACAAGAGGTCTCTTTTCAATGTGTTTAAGGCAATCATGTGTGTCGTCAAAACCATCTAAGTCAATATCGTGTAGCAGATTACGAGAGCTACTACAGCTGAATGCGCCTGAGAAGAGGCTTAATAGTTACGTTTTCCGTCGCCAAGAGCGTGGTCTCATAACCAGATCTACGTTGTGCTGTCATATGTTGTGTAAAATAGCTGTTACCTGATGTGAGGTGTACAGTATCAAAGGATGTGACAGCACCGTTTTCTCAGCATCCCGGACCATCAGAGCCGCAGCAGCCACTGCACGCAAGCACGAGGGCAACCCTTGTGCTATGTTGTCTAAAGATTTGGTAAGATACGCAACAGGGCAATATCTGTCACCGTGTTCCTGGGCTAGGATCCCGCAGTCATACCACCACGTTCGTGCACATATAGGTGAAAAGGCTTAGCATAATTCGGCTGATGAGTCAACAAAACCCTAAGGAAGACGGGTCCAGGTGAATTGACGCCCCCTATAGGTAAACACGAGCGGCTGCGTCTCTGAAGCCAAAGGACACAGAAAAAGCAGAACAAAGATCAATCACAGTAAAAAATCTGTGAGTCTCTGGTATAGAGTTAACAATGGTAGCTACATCGGGCACCAAAGGAGCTAACGGAATAACTAATTTATTAATCTCACGTAAATCTTGTGTTAACCTCCAGCATTTTTTATCTGCCTTCAAGACAGGATTAATCGGTGTGTTATACGGTGAATGTGTCTCGATCAAAACACCTTGTGACAATAAATCGTCAATAACTGGAGCAATGCCAACATTCTTCTCTTTCGACAATGGATATTGTTTAACAAAAATCAGATGGTGTGTTTTTATGAGTGCATGATACGGCTTTACCTGGATTAAACCTGCCTCATCTTTGTGAGAGGCCCATAATTTAGGGTTAACTTCACCTAAATTTGGTTCATCAGGCAGGAACTCTGTGGCTCGGTTAAGAGCATAAGGACAGAAGAAAAAGACAGTGAGACATTGGTTTCAAAAAACAGAATTTCCATTCTCATTTTGTGCATCACATCTCTTCCTAAAAGGTTTAAAGGCGAGTTTGGAATTATTGTAAAGCTATGATAAAAATTAGTACCAGTCGGTGTCACTACAGGCAAAAGGTGAGTTACAGGACATGAAATTGGAAATCTATCCATTCCCTAATAGAACTTCCCCTTTTTCCTAGGACCTCCTCCTTGAGTTTTGTGCTGAGGCTGGAATGCACCACTTCCTGTTGCAGTGCAGAGCATAACGAGTTAAGTTAACCTGGAGCATAGTAGAAACCTCTAGCAGCATCTAAATCTCTAGGAAAAAGTATCTAGATGTATGTCAGGATCCAGCAGCCACACCCACACCAACCCTCCAATCACTCCAAGCAGCTCACCAACTTACTAATCATCCACACCTGGTCCATATCAGTCACCACACTATAAAGACCCTGTTTTCCACATTCCCACCGTCCGTTCTACAGCTTAGGCTTATGAACCTACCGGACTGCCCAAAACTACTCGGTTATAGTTGTGTTCCAGCTTACTTGCTTCAGTGTGTTTCGTCTGTGTTTTCTGCCTTGCCCATTTTGCTTTTTTCATTAAAGAAAGGCCCTTTTGGAATTCTATCGGTCTCAGAACATTCTTTGCGCCTGACAGAAGAGCGGACCTACACAAAACAAGAGAAAGAACGCGTTACCTCAACATGGAGGACCAGCCCGCTGCTGCGTCTGGTCTCGTGGAGGACCAGCCTGCTGCCATGTCCGAGTTCGTGAGGGAGCTCACCGCCCGCGCTCGGGAGGCGTTCCGACCGGCGACCGCCAACCAAGCTCCACCACCTTCCGGCGGCCCGATGGCTCTCCGGCGTCTTTTCCGGAGACGCGGCGGAATGTCATGGATTCCTGCTCCAGGTTTCCCTTTATATCGAGATGCACCTCACAGCTTCCCGAGCAGCGGGATTGCGTTCCTGATCTCGCTGCTCACGGAAGAGCGCTAGCATGGGCTAGAGCGCTCTGGGCGCAGCCAGCCCGGCGCTGACGACATACGCGGCCTTTACGAGACACTTCACCGAGGTCTTTAGCACCGCCCCCGGGGATACGTCGACTGCCGATCAGCTGCTGAATATCCACCAAGGAAGAGACAGTGTGTGGGTTACAGCCTCCGCTTCCGCACTCTGGCGGCATCTGCTGGCTGGAGCGAAAGCGCTGCTGGCTGTATACAGAAAGGATTGAATCAGGAGCTCAGGCTGGCAATGGCCACATATGATGATTCTCTGGGGCTTGAGGCTTTCATCCAGAGATCCATCCGTGTTTCTCAGCACCTGGCGGCCTGCAAATCCCCAGAGGTCGAATCAGTTCCAACTACTGCAGTCTCATCGGCTCCTGAACCTGAACCCATGCAACTCGGTTCACAGCGGCTGTCTCGTCAGGAAAGGGAGGCGTCGGTGGGCGGCTGGAGCTTGCCTCTACTGCGGTGAGGGAGGACATCGTGTGGCCCAATGTCCTGTAAGGCCTCCTCGTCGGACGGTGAGTACGGTTACGCTTTCTTCTGACATCACTCACCTGTCCACGCTCATGGTCACCCTGGTAACCCCTGCTCTTTCTCTGTCTGCGGTTGCCCTAGTCGACTCTGGATCCGCGGGGAACTTCATCTCCCAGGCGTGTCTAGAACGCCTCCAGCTACGCCGGCAGAGGGGATCTCAGGAACTAGCTGTTCAGACCATTCAGGGACAACCCTTGGGAAAAGGCAAGGTGAAGTACTGCGCACCACTTCTTGTCCTCCAAGTCGGGTTCTACATCAAGAAGAGATACAACTTCTCGTACTGGAGGATTCGACCGTGGATGTGATCCTGGGTCATCCCTGGTTGGCCAAGCACTCCCCCATATGTTCCTGGGACCCGTGTGACATCTTGGAGTGGGGCCCGCCTGCCGGCAGAAGTGTTTACTCCCACTCCCGACTCCCATCCAGAAGACCCTGACCCTGGCAGCTACTCAGGTGGAAGGAGCTCCCCAGCCTGTTCAGGTGGACGTCCCACAGGAATACCAGGCTTTCTCAGATGTCTTCAGTGAGGAAGCAGCCACTCTGTTGCCCCCACACCGGCCATGGGACTGCGCCATTGATCTGAAACCGGGGGCCAAACTGCCTAAGGGTCGGGTTTATCCCCTGTCAGCTCCAGAACACCAAGCGATGGAGAGCTACATCCAACAGGCCCTCCGCCAGGGCTTTATCACCAGTCCTCCTCCCGGCAGCTTCTAGCTTCTTTTGTGTCAAAGAAGGACGGAGGATTACGCCTGCATCGACTACAGGGCCCTCAATGCACTGATCTCCCCGCTTCCGTATCCGCTTCCACTGGTCCCCGCAGCTCTAGAAGATCTACGTGAGGCCCGCATCTTCACCAAGCTGGACCTCCGTAGTGCATACAACCTGGTGCGTATCCGTAAAGGCGATGAATGGAAGACGGCGTTCATTACCCCCTCTGGTCACTATGAGTATCGGGTCATGCCGTATGGCCTTTCCATTGCTCCGGCGGTTTTTCAGAATTTCATGAATGAGGTGTTCCGCCCCTTCCTCCATCGGTTTGTGATTGTCTACATTGATGACATCCTGGTCTACTCAAGGTCGCTGCAAGAACACCATCAGCACATCACCCAGATCCTGGCACTGCTTCGGAAACACCGACTGTATCTTAACCTCCCTAAGTGTGAGTTCCACCGTTCAGAGATACAGTTCCTGGGTTACGTCATCGACGCAGCAGGCATCAGGATGGATGAGAGGAAGGTGGCTGCCGTACGGGACTGGCCAGTTCCCGCCTCAATAAAGGAGCTCAGAGGTTTCTCGGATTCGCAAACTTCTACCGCCGGTTCATTGGAGGCTTCAGCCTGGTTTCCACTCCACTTACGTCTCTTCTGCGGGGAAAAGCCAAGACCCTCTCCTGGACCCCAGAGGCTCAACGGGCATTTGAGGAGTTGCGCAAGAGGTTCTGTGCCGCCCCACTTTTACGTCATCCAGACCCCAGCTCCCGTTTGTCGTCGAGGTAGATGCATCGTCCACAGGCGTAGGGGCCACCCTCTCTCAGCAGGCGGGAACCCCCCCGCGGCTCCATCCCTGCGCCTATTTCTCCAAGAAACTGTCCCCGGCCGAACAGAACTATGACGCCGGGAACAGAGAGCTCCTAGCCATCAAGCTGGCCCTGGAGGAATGGAGACACTGGTTGGAAGGAGCCGCTCATCCTTTCACAGTAATCACAGATCACAAGAACCTCCAGTACCTCCGTGAAGCTGCGACTAAACCCACGACAAGCACGGTGGGCTCTCTTCTTCACGCGGTTTAACTTTAGCATTACCTATCGGCCAGGGACAAGGAACTGTAAGGCTGATGCCCTCTCCAGGATCTATGGGCCTGAGGAACCCGCCAAGCCCGAACCCATCCTGCCTCCGGCGCTCATTCTGAGCCCCATCGTCTGGGATTTGGACGAGGCTATTCGCACGGCCACACGACGAGAACCGGCACCCCCTGGTTGTCCTAGGAACCGAACCTTTGTTCCTCGAGAATGTCAACAGGCCTTACTAAAGGCGGTTCATGAAGTCCCCGGCTCAGGGCACCCGGGCAGAAGGCAGACTCTATGTCTGGTGCAGGGGCGGTACTGGTGGCCAGGAATGAGCAACACGGTGGCCGAGTTTGTCCGGGGCTGTAACATCTGCGCCATCTCAAAGACTCCTCGGCACTTACCGGTGGGCAAACTCATCCCCCTGCCTACTCCACAGAGGCCATGGTCACACATCGGCATTGACTTCGTGACCGACTTGCCACGGTCGGAGGGCTTTACCTGTATTCTAGTGGTCGTTGACCGGTTCTCAAAGGCCTGCAGATTTGTTCCTCTCCGAGGCCTCCCCACGGCTCTGGAAACAGCAGAAGCGCTCTTCCACCATGTCTTCCGCAACTTTGGCCTCCCGGAGGAGATAGTATCAGACCGGGGCTCTCAGTTCACCTCACATGTCTGGAGGGCATTTTTCCAGCTGCTGGGAGTGACCGTCAATCTGTCGTCCGGCTACCACCCCCAGCGGAAGATCCAAGAGCTGGGGAGGTACTTGAGGACGTATTGTCACCAAGACCAGGGGGAGTGGAGTCGGTTTCTGCCTTGGGCGGAGTACGCGCAGAACTCGTTGCGCCAAGACACCACAGGACTCACACCCTTTCAACACTGTTTCCATGGTCTGATGAGCCGTCCAATGTACCCGCGGTAGATCACTGGTTTCGGGAGAGTCTCAGGACCTGGAAGGCCGCACACTCAATTGCGCAGGGCGATAAGGAAACCCGGCGACATGCGGATGCACGGCGGTTGGAGGCCCCCTCGTACAGCCCCGGAGATTGGGTTTGGCTGTCCACTAAAGACCTGCGACTGCGTCTCCCCTGCAGGAAGCTGAGTCCCAGGTATATCGGACCCTTCAGGATCGAGAGGCGGATCAACGAGGCGGCCTATCGGCTGGAACTCCCACCACGATACCGAATTCACCCCACTTTCCACGTGTCTAAAACCGTATACCCCATCTCCATTAGCGTACCAGCGAGGTCAGGCCCCCTCCGCCGGAGGTGTTGGAACAGCCTTCAGTCTACTCGGTACGGGAAGTGCTGGACTCTCGGCGTCGGGGCAGGGGCCTGGAATATCTTGTGGACTGGGAGGGCTACGGCCCCGAGGAACGATCATGGGTGGCGCGGGACATATTGGATCCAGCGCTCTTGGAGGAATTCCACGCCACTCGTCCCGCCGTCCTGCGCCCCGGGGTCGGGGTCGTCCCAGGCGCAGGGTCAGGGCGTCGGGAGCCGCCCCTGGAGGGGGGGGTACTGTCAGGGATCCAGCAGCCACACCCACACCAACCCCTCCAATCACTCCAAGCAGCTCACCAACTTACTAATCATCCACACCTGGTCCATATCAGTCACCACACTATAAAGACCCTGTTTTTCCACATTCCCACCGTCCGTTCTACAGCTTAGGCTTATGAACCTACCGGACTGCCCAAAAACTACTCGGTTATAGTTGTGTTCCAGCTTACTTGCTTCAGTGTGTTTCGTCTGTGTTTTCTGCCTTGCCCATTTTGCTTTTTTCATTAAAGAAAGGCCCTTTTTGGAATTCTATCGGTCTCAGAACATTCTTTGCGCCTGACAATGTAATACAATTTCACTCCATAATGCCAAATGATCTAAATAAGGATTAGTTCAATAACCGGCACAATTCCTATACATCCAATCTTTACACAGAACAAAGAACAGACACACAACACTTAATACACAGACGGTACACACAACACATAACACTTAGACAATACAGCTGCGCAAGGCACCAGGGGGATCGCAGTCTTCAAACAAAAAGAGTAATCCAGTCTCTCCAATTGGATCACAAATTTTGTAAGTTAGGAGAAAAGAAATTCGACTATAAAGCCAAAACAAGATTGAAGTCTTTTGAAAAATTTTAAAGTCTTTTCAAAATGTCCGTTTTTCTTTAGTTCCTTTTCTCTCACTTTTTTAACAATAAATTTTTCATAAATCTATTTTTTTCGGGCATATGAAAATTATCGTGGATTCTTTTGGATACTTCAGACAATATCGCCTATATTAGACAAACCGTAAAAAACATCTTCTAATCTTGCATCTTACATCTAAGGTGAGGAAACCAATGTCGCGACGAAATCATCCCACCAAAGGAAATTATCATTAAACAATTAATGCATAACCAAGACACGAACACATATGCAGCCCTATTGGCTGGCATACGGACAATCCCGCAAACAAGTAAGTACATTAAAACTTACCTTGATGCGTGATTTCCCTTTTTGGATATTGCCATCTTAACACTAACAAAATACCTGCTACAGAGGGAAGCAGGAGCTTTTCTGTAGCTTTTATTGCATTTATGTTCATGGCACAGGACCAAATATCAGTTTATTTTATCTTTCCATAATGAGCTGGAATAAATCATAAATGCTGTGGTGGCTCCAGTGTGTAATGCTGCATGATGGCACTGCTGGAGGATTACACCAATGGAAGATTAAGGAGAAAAAGAGTCTCCAGAGACCATGATGATTTCTTGTCCATGATGATGACTGGCTAATAAGCTGATTTAGATTCCTACAGCTGTGCTCCAGGATCTATGTGCTGAATTGGGTCCAGTACTACAGAGGGAAACACACCAGAACCATGCCATCCCCGTCCAAATACAGGTCCTCACCACTCTGGGGTTAATGACAACAGGTTGTTTCTAGTGGGAAATGGCAGACAGGAAATACTTTATATAAATATTATATATAATCAACTTTTTCACAAAGATCTTCTTTAGATATAATATAATTCTATTAAATCTCATGCTATAGGTCTGGTATCTGCCCCTGAGTGTCATAATGCCTGTCATTTTGGATGTTATTATTAAGGTGGGTAGTCGATACATCAGGTTTCCCTTCACTGTGCAAGAACAGGCTGAAATAAAAATGCACTTTGCAGCAATGTTCAGTTTTACAAATGTAATCAACACAATTGACTGTACTCATATTTCTGTAAAGACTCCGTATGAAAAGGAATTTGTATATGTTAATAAACAGCAGTGTTTAAAGAACCTTCTTTAATGTTCCCATTAATGCCCTTTTATGTGTTATGGTTTATACAAACACAAAACTGACTTAAACACAAAGTCATTTTAAACACTATTTTATTAAAGTCAGAGCAGCACAAACTGAATATATCACAAGCATTTCTGAAATAAATAACAAAACAAGCTGAATTATATATTCACAATCAAACACTAAAGTGGCTTCTGCATCATAAAAGCTGTTGTGTTGAGCTCTTAAAAATGTTCCTTTCACAGCTGAAGTATGAAAACTATCAACAATGTAGAACAGAACACCGGGTTAGCTTCTAGCTTCTAGCTCCTCAGGCATGGAGTGTCTGGAGGAGCTTGACAGATTGGAGTTGCTGTTTATCGCAGTAGATACGAGCTTCAAACCAGAAAGACACAGCTTACATTTGACTTAAAAGTTTTTGTCTTTATACTCAACTAAAGTGAAATAAATGAGCATATTTCCACTTTGAGAAACTCGTCTTGCTCTCGCCTCGACTCCCCATTACTGCCACACAGACCTGAATAACGGAGACACGCCCACAGTGCGTCTTCTTCCTGTTTACAGTGGTTTATCCACCAATTCTACAATGCGACGCTGCTGTAAGCTGGTTAGGCTGTAGTCTACACTTCAGCCGAAATTAATTCATTTAAAAAAGTAACAGGTAACGCACCATACGGTAACGGTAACGAAGTTACAGTATTAGTTACTGTAAAAGTAACGCGTTATCGGTTTTACTGCCCAACACTGATAAACAGCTTTCTGTTAAAGTGCAAGTCATATGTGACTCTAACACGACCCTCACAAACATTGTGGCACACTGACCTGCTTCAGCACATGATTCCTTTATCCTGACACATAGCAGTGTAGGGAACAGACTACAGGCAGCTGCAGGACGTGATGACTGGCTTCTTGTTGACTTTAACAACATGTAGAAATTGTTAACATTGTCCTGATGTAGTCTATAATATGACAGGTGACAGAGGCTTCACCCCTCAGATGCTCAGTGTGTAAGATTATAAGGGTGTGTGGTGTTTTGCACAATGTGGGACTGAGGACCAGTTTCCTCTCCTCCTGACCTCCCTCCCCCTCAGCATTATGACCCCGAGTCACAGCCCCCTGCCCCACAAGAGGGATATAAGCAAGATGCAAGAATCCATGAGGAGGTCATACGGCGTTTGAAAAATCATGGTTTAACTTCATCTTTTAATAATTGTGCAATTTCACTTTTGTCACATTTTTTTCCAAAAGTTTATCATGTGGAGTTTAATTATTTATCTTAAAAGCATCTTCCAGTTGAGAAACACTGATTTAGAATCAGGATTTAAATGATGTCGAACACTTCAATAAACAAGTGATTTCATATTTTAGATTTTTATTGATTTTATTAATTATTATTGGACATGGAGAGGTTTAGCTTTCAGTTCCTGTCCTTGATGTCCAGACTCACTTGCCTTTTTTTTTTACTGGAATGGGTGATAGTCGTCTGATCCAGTCCGGCAAAAGAGCAGATATAGAACTGTGAGACTGCAGTGAAGACCACACCTCATGATGAAACCTCAAAACACCACCGTGACATTTCGATGAGAATACCATTGAGTCTTTCCTGATTGTGTGAAATTTGTGACAAAGGATAGGACGAGAATTCCAATCACGATGTTTCGCTGGTTCAGTTGTCCATAGAACATAGCCACAGAAGATGATGGTGTAGTACGTTAGAAAGGTGCTTTGCATGACGAATTCCGTGAACAGAAAACTGTGAGTGCTTGGCGCACCCAGCGAGCTGGCAGGAACTCCAAACGATTGGGCAAGGGTAATAGCCCTACGCACATGAACGATACGGGTGATCAGCTTAAGTCCTGCAGAAAGATCATAGACAAAGTTCTGGATGGAATCTATCCACATTCCATCTGGGAGAACATGTCAGCGTGGTGCAGAATGTCCATCACCGGTCTGAACGGGTCCTCATCAGTTTCCCAAACGAATTCGTCCTTTTCTGGTGGAAACCTGAACCATTTACGGAAGAAATTATAGCACCGTTCACCTAAAGGACAGGTGGTCTGCTCCAGGCACCACAGGCAGTGCTTTTGAAGAACAAGGAAATAACAAGCATCGCAGGTAGGTCTAGAGGTGACAAAGTTGAAGCGATACCCCTCAGCACATGCTTGATGTACAAACATGTGCCTTGATGCAGACGCATACCTTGCAGAAGCCACCTATGTTCACCAGCTGCCATGGTCCTGCACACAGCATAAAATACAAACAACAACAACATGATTTATATACGATATAATCAAAGAATCAGAATTGAAGCGTAGAAAGAGTTTAGTGCTTTTAGTTATAAGAAAACGTTTGTTACAGTCATTTTTTCTTATTGACTAGGGCCATAATCCCTCCATCCAAATCCACATAGATGTTTTGATCCATATCTGTGGAGATGTTTTCTGTAGAAGACTCTTCACCTGTAATTTTATACACTGGGAGCTGTACGTATTGTCTAAACAATGACAAGGAATTCCACAACAGATAAAACATGCCACGGCTGCAAGGATTATTAAAATTGTAGTCCCAGTCTGACCCTATTCTACTCTATTTATTAGTATATTATGTTAATTATACTTGGAGTAAACAGGTTACATGAGTTTGATTAAAATATGGGATAAATAGGTTAAATTAAGCTACTTCATTGTATCTAATAGATTCTATACTAATTATTAGGTACATTTGTTGGATTAATATAAAAAGTTAAACTATAAAAGCTAAGATTAGCTAGCCGGCTAGTTACCCATGCTAATGTCACTAAATAATGACTTTGTACTTTTCGAGTCTTCTACTAAATAATCTACAATATTCTACCATAATTATTTAGACGACTTACCAGGTACCTGTATGAAGAAATGTTCAATAGAAGAGAAGTTGTAATGTTTTTTTAGTTGCTGCTAATCGCTGCTGCTTCTTGCTGCTGTTTGTTTGTTTGGTGGTTGTCAATTTTAGTGTCTCTTTACTTACAATTGGTAAATTCACAAATGAGAAACAAAAGCACGCTTTGAATTATATAGACGTGTCACACTGTGACATCACACCTAGATGCCCCGCCCTCTGCCTGTGACATCATCATGTCACTCACTTTATTTCTCTCTCTATTTCTCTCTCTCTCTCTCTCACACACACACACACACACACACACACACACACACACACAAGTACACACATAAGTACACGCAAGTATAGATTACAGAGGGAAGATTACACACAAACCGGATGAAGCTGACTGAGGTGAACCCCTGAAACTAACCCAGGAACAGAGTAGGAACATTCTGATCACCTGCTGGTTTCTTTTTGAGAGACTGCTGAAAGGAAATTACTTGAACTATCTATGGATTCAGACTCGGTCGACCTCATTGTTTTGAATAGAAGTGACCGAACTGAACTCTTGAACCGAGTCACTTGAACTGAATCTAAAGAGTCGAAATCATCGAACCGAATCTTTTCTAACTGAATTGACCAAACTGAATGGACTGAATTATTAAAATGAATCTATTAAATAGTTAGTTCTGATGTTTTTCTACTAACTGCAGTTGTTAAAAGTTATACTTGAACTATGATGTTATGAGGCTGCATTGGAACTAAACTTTATAGTATTGTGTGCATCAGATGAACCCATGAAGAACTCATGTATTGTAAACTGATTTAATCTCTGTGTTATTGTGATTTAATATTTAAACTGATGCTGTGAATACTGTTCAATAACTGTTTATTTTATTACTTTAACTTCTGTTCATGTAAAATTGGGTTTAAACAAAACCTTTATTTTATTATCATTTACTTTTGTGTCATTTTTCCAACATTTTATCATGTGAAATTTAATTCTTAGTTAAATTTAAATGATGTACAATAATAATTTTATAATATAAACAAAACACACTTTATTTAAGATATTTATTCATTTTGAAGTAATAAAAAATATTCAGTTACAATAATCACTGATATGTTTGTACTTTATTATATGTAGGACATGTCCAGCTTGATCTCCTCTTTTTCTTTCTCTGGTTTTCTTTCTCTAGTGCTGAAGTCATATTGCTGAACAGCTGTACAGCTTCCTCCAGTCACTCTCGGGTTTCCATCCTCATTTCTCTTCCCTCACCTAAGAATCTTTGTTTCCTCAGAGATTTTCTGCGACTCTTTGGGCTTGTAGAGGTTCAGCTTTCTGTTTCTGCTGTTTCTCATAGTCAGAACTCAAAGTGCCCTCAGCTGAGCTTCATGTTTCTCCAATTGCTCTTGGTTTCTCAGAATGATCTTTTTGATGATATATTTTTATGGAGAGCAAAATATTTTAAGTTATTTAAAGTTAAATTTTTATTTATTCTGGAATAATTTTCATGTCTGTTTTATTAATATTTATGTTCAAAAACATTGTTTTAGTGTGTTCAATAAATGTTTATCCTGTTCGCCCGCAACCTAAAGTGGGCTTTAAGTTTTGGCCCCTGTGCAATTGAGTTTGACACCCCTGATATAGATAAATATCATTAATTATTAATAATAACATAATTAAAGGTAATTGAGCAAATCTTTTATCTCAGAAGTGTGTATCAAACTGGTAGCCCTTCACATTAGTCGGTACCCAAGAAGTAGCTCTCGTGTCAAAAGGTTTGTGACCCCTAATTTATAATCTTGTTACTTTTGTCCCCACATGAACATATACATTTTATATTTAGTCATTGTGATTTCACCCTTTTACATCGTATCTCTGTTGGTTTCTTTTATTCAGCTCCATCTCACAGACGTTCTGGGACAGCTCTTAGGAGCGTTCTCCGCCGACAGTATCATCAATTTCAGCTCTTCTTCCTCACCACTGAGATTGCTCCATTTATTAAACATCTCTACTCCAGCTGTTCCAGAGAACCCTGTCTGCCTCCTCACATCGTGAAGAATACTTTTACATGTGATATGAGCACACAGACAGAGGAGTTTCCAGGTAGTCTAGCGTTCGGTAAGGCAGCTGAAGCGCTGCATTATGGGATCTGTAGTTTGTGTTATCAGCGCTTCATTTTGCCGAGACATTAATATCAATAATAATAGCTCTTTATAAAATCATCTCGCAGGCCGGATTTGACACTGAGTTTGACACCCCTGATCTATGTGAAGACACTGATCATGTTAATGATTTCTCACAATAATTATCAACAATGATTTAACAAGGTAGGATACAGCTATTTTTAGAAAAGGCACGCGGGCGACTCATGTGGTCCTTGCGGGCGAACTGGTGCACCACGTTGGTGACCCCTGATGTAGAATATAACACCGGGTTAGCTTCTAGCTTCTAGCTCCTCAGGCATGGAGTTTCTGGAGGTGTTGCTATCGCAGTAGATACGACCTTCAAACCAGAAAGACACAGACCTGAATAAACGGAGACACGCCCACAGTGCGTCTTCTTCGTGTTTACAGTGGTTCATCCTTCAATCCTACAATGCGTCGCTGCTGTAAACAGGTCAGACTGTAGTCTACAGAGAAACAGTCTATGAGACATGAACTCCTGCAGTCTCTCTGTAGGGGTTATGTAGCTTTATGTGAACAGTGAGGAGACTTTCATTAAGCTCATGCCTTCGCCTACAGACTTCTTAAAGAAGGTGAGATTATATTGACATTTCATTATAAATCTACTAAAAATGATTCAGACAATGATACAAAGAAATGTGTCTTGTTCTTTCCAAAATGTGTGTTGTTCTTGGTTTTGTATTTATTTCTATACAGTGTATTTTAAGTCTGTGGTATTGTTTTGTTAAATTTGAAGACTTTCCTGAAGCCCCTAAATTGATAATGGTCATAGTGACATTGGTAACATTGCATTAATGTTATAATATCTGATAGCCATTAGAGGGCACTCTCGTGCTGCATGTGGGTGTGTTTGCAGTGTAATGGTATAATATGTGTTTTATAGCATAATGATGCAAACATAACAGTATTTACATTCATCACATTACTGTGCTGGAAAACAATACAAATTAAATAAAAAGAAGAAAAAATGTAGAAGAAGAAAAGCGGGACAAAGACAGAGGTAATGCGATGTAATGAATAGTGATGATCATATAAATAAACTAAGTTTAGTAAAAGTTTGTAAACAAACTTTATATTGGTCCAGTTTTTAAAGTCTATTCTAAAAGTTATAAATAGTGTAATAATGTCTGGGTTTCCAGAGATCCGTGATTTAGTAACATTTAAATTTTTTTTGTCACATGATACGTTTAACAACATTTGACTCTATAGTTGTGTAGAATTTGGGGATTTGTGGTATTTGTAATTCGAAGTGGTTAATTCGATAATGTTTGTTTATAACTTGGCTTATTTAAAAAAGCAACATTTGATGTAAAATTCCCTTTAAAAGTGTAGTACAGTGTAATTCATCGTGATACCGCTAGAGGGAGCTAAAGTTTAGTAGAACATTACTGCCACCTACTGGACATCGAACACTTTTAAAATGAAGTGGAAGATTAAACAGTACTGTATGATAAAGAAGTGTTTAAATAAAGACTTTTATGTGCAGGAAGACCAGACGTAATTATTCTTACTGTTTGTGTTTCATTTATAATGTGACCCAGACAGCACCTATATTTTATATTCGATCAGATATCAATGTTTGTTTGTTTTTAAAGGAAAAAAGAATAAATGCTTTTATTTCACCACACACTCATTAACAAGACAATGTAGTTATGAACAAATTTTCTTTACAAAACACAGGAAGCTGAAAGCAGCTGAGATGTAAATATCAGAGAGAACATTAAATATGATGTCAAATGTAGTGACAGACATTTTCATGTTGTTCTAATCAACAGTATTGGGTGACCTACGTTCCTGTGGTGGTGAACATGACTGCGAGTTCTCCAGAAGAACAAATGCTGGTAATGTACAGTTCAAACACACACTGTTTTTCACACAGAATAAACTAAAGCCCATCACTTCCTCATCACCTAAACACACTGTTCATTTAGATTTTACTTACGGCAGCCAAACGGCTCATTTTGTAAACCCCTTGATCACTTACTCTGTCTTTAAGGGAACTAAATGAAGAGGAATGAATGAAAAGTGGTATCCAATCTGTGATATTATTGGGGACCTGATTATGGTTCAGAACGATCTATAAAACATAACTGACTACTAAAATCAGATTATCAAAATGTCCATATAGAGGAGTATGAGCGCAACTGGCAACCATTCTAAAAGGCCACGGCTCTGATTTGATTAAACAGAGTGAAGGTTATTCATGAAGTATATCAGAATTGTACAAATCAATTAAACTACTTACTCTATGAACTCTATTTAAACAAAATCATTACTGAGTTTGGACCAAAATGATATCTGTATGCTAATGTGTGCTAATCAGGAAATACGTTCTACCTACCTTTCCTAGCCTGACTTTAAAATCCCACCCCTGTCTGGCCTGCACTTCCTCCCTCACTCTGCCCTGTCTTTCCCTCCTGCATTGCCTGAGTTTCTCTCACCCACATTACTTCACCTACATTACCATACCTAACTGTGCTATATGTAATGAGGCACACAGGGACAAGGTAGAGACTTGGAGGTTGTTCGATGTAGTTGTGGGAAAGGTCAGGGGTCATGTGTGTACCCTGGTGCTTTGAATTTGTCCCTGTGTATCCTTTTATAGCTGCAAGTTTCAAATACTGTTTACGTTAACCTTCAAATAGCTTTAGCATTTTTGTGATTTTTATGCGAAACGTATATGTTGTTTGTGTTACAGTATTATTACAGTGCTCCAGTACATGTGGTGCCTCCTCAGCAGTACTCAGTCCATCCCACAGGATTCAATACATGCTACACTCTACTCCCTGAACCTACTACCCCAACAAATGGTAAGTTCATCATGCCTTTCCAGTCATCCTTACAAAAAGCCTGGTTTTCTTGTAGGATGTTATGATCCTCACATGTTGCTCTTTAATTGAAACTGATACTGATCTTATTAGTGTCTGCTGCAGGGATGTTCTACTATAATGATCAGGCCGTGTACAACCAGACTCCATTCCCAATGGTCCCTCCACTGCAGCAACATCCATCTACCAAGAGGAAGAGGAAAACGGTGCGTGTGCTTACTCTTTGTTTCAGTACTGGTTTATTTACTGAGTAATGAACCTATTTATCTCTGATCATGTGCTATTTATTTCCCATTAAGATCGTTGTCCGAGATCCTAACCAGGACAACAAGGACATCACGGAGGAGATCATATCAGAAGCTGGCAGGAGTCGGAAGCCCACTCTGCCAGTGGGAAATGTCTTTTCCGTCCCTATGCCTCTGCAGGTAACAGTCACACACGCATTCAGAGAGGAATCAGATTCTTCTGGCTAATAGCTCACCAGCCTTCCTCCTTATATTTACCTGTATTACCATTTCCCTTTTCCACTATTTTTTACTCATGTGTGCAATCTGTTTTCCCTAATTCTGATTATCCTCACACTTTCCACCTCAAATCCCAGCAACTGGACCAAGTGGTGGAAAATGAGCGTGGTGACCGCTCATACCTCGGAAAACTCGTACATTAATGCACTCGTAGGTCAAAGTACCACTGTAGCTGTGAAAGGAAGGAGGAAGACAGTGAACAATGACTTACTTGGTAGGCTACTGTTTAGATACAAGCCGTTGTAGTGTGTTGAGTCTGGGTGAAGGGAGAGCTCGCTAACTCCAGTTACAACAGAAATCATATAAGCACAGACACGTTTCCAAAACTCCTGCTTTTTTATTTTTGTTTGCAACAGCGTTATGGGTTAGTCAAAGACACTTAGAAATGAGCATCAGAAAATAAAAAGGACATAATCCTCGGTCTCCACACACGCAGTAATAGCAGAAGTATGCAGTGCCGGTCTTTTCCCAAAATACCGCTCTGCTCCTAATAGAAGCACAACATATTTCACCCGTTACACCGTGTGTAACGTGTCTTTCGTTAAAGCCTGTGTAAAGTACATTAGTGTAGACACCTGCAGCTTATAAACAGGTGCGGCTTATTTATGTTCAAAATAAAAATATTTGTAAATTTCATGCTTATATAAGGGTGCGCTTTATAGTCCGGAAATTACGGTACACTTTTTCTACCAGGTTTATAAGAAGCGTTCTTATTTGAACTGAATTGTGTTTGTGTGTAGTTACCAGCAGATGATAAGATTTATTTGGGACAGAATTTCGGGGGACGACGGCTGAACTGGAAGAACGGCTGCGATGGAGAAACTAGCGCTAGAGCCACATCCGGAGCATCAGGTGAGTCTGTAGTGAATGTAGTCTGTGTTCTTTTTCAGCTCTCTCCTGTGTTCATGTTGTGAAAATATTCAAAGCAGGTTGTGATTGTAGGTGTTGTTCTTGAAACTTAATTCAGTTTAATGCATGAGCATTTTTAGTCATGACACATCATGTCTCTTGTGTTTCAGTAAAACTGGACGCAGTGCCAGACTCGACTACAAACAAGCTGCGCTATCAGAGGAGGAAATGGAGAAACGCTCTAAATCCATTATTGAGGAGTTTCTACACATAAATGATTACAAAGTAATGATCTCATGCAGTGTCTTATGATCACATTTAGTTGAATACACATCGGTTATTATCTTGTTACTGCATCACATAATCGTGGTGGGTTCGTGTGCAGGAGGTCTCGCATTGCGTGGAGGAACTGGACCAGGGCGAGATGCTGTACGTTTTTGTTCGGGTGGGTGTGGAGACCACGCTGGAGCGAAACCAGATCACACGTGACCACATGGGTCATCTGTTCCATCAGCTGCTGCAGGCTGGGATCCTCTCCACATCTCAGTTTTTTAAAGGGTGAGTGACATTCCTGCACCACACAGCTCCGTCTCCCACTGGCGCCAGAGACACTACTGTCTGCGTCATGAGATGTCCACAGCTTGATGACATATTTACACCCAATGGGGTTATTGTAACATTATTATGAAAACGCTTGCTTTTACATTTGGTCATTTTCAGAGAATTTTATAAGAGAATCAGAATCCTTTAATAAGACTTTTGTCTGTGTTTCTTTTTGCTCTCTTTTCCCCCATTTTCTTACCTCTCCTTGTTTACACAGGTTCTCAGAAACCCTCGAGATAGCAGATGATATGGCGATTGACATTCCTTATGTATGGCAGTACATAGCGGAGCTCGTTAATCCTGTGCTTCGGGAAGGAGGAATCTCTTTGAGAGAATTATTCATGTATTTACAGTTACATTTATATATATATATATATATTTTGCTGGAAAGGAAGTTAGTGTTTGTTTTTAATTGTTGATTTCTTGTGAATTCCAGTGAATTTACCAAACCACTACTTCCTGTGGCAAGAGCTGGCATATTATTTGCAGAAATATTGCAGCTTCTCTGCAAACAAATAATGAGCTGTGAGATCTTCTATAGAACATGACTGAAAAAAGGAAAGTGTTTTGTCATACTAGTTGAAAACGGTTCTTTTTTGTTCAAGTCATTGCTGTGTTTTTCTTCACTTTAGAGCCAAAAGGAAGTGGAGGCCTTATGGAGGGACTCTAAACTGAGCTGGGCTGATTTTCTTCCTGAAACCGTGGATGGGAACAACTTCATTACTGAGCAGGTGAGCTGTTGGCTGCACACTAGATTCAGACTCCACTGGAAGATCTGGACCAAACAGGATCCAGTGGGCAGTAGATTTTCTACTACTTGAGTAATAATAATAGAAGAGCTGAGTAAAAGTGACAGCATAGTTATTTTATGAAATCATTTCGCTTGAAAATTGATATGAAATATTATTGTTTATGTCTGATCTAATCGCTTAGCTTGGCATATTTTTGGCTGGTTGTTACAGAGGGCTTTTAAAAATGAGCAATAATCAATATGGGTTAAAAATCATACTGTGATCATTTAATTTGTTAGTATAAGAACATTGTCAGTGAACTCAAATGGCAGCTCGTCTGATCAGAAAAGAGAAAAGTGTTTGTGTTTGTGGTGTAAAAAGCAGTGTGTTGGTTGGTAGACTTGATGCAGTTTTATTTCTAAACCAGCACAAATGTTGCCTTTAAGAAGAACATCTTCAGAGGGTTTTTTCTCGTCCTGGTATCATAAGTGTAGATAAACATAGGTTGTGTTTAATTGACAGCCCTGATGAAGTCTGATGACCTGAAGAGGGTGGAGCTGAGACTTCAGACAGCAGACGGACTTCTGAGGAGGAACATCAGCACCACATGAGAGGTTAGAGGTCACCAACCTGTAATTAATCCTGGAGGAATTAAGTGTGATTAGAGAGATAGTGATTTAAATGTGTGTGTGTGTGTGTGTGTGTGCGTGTACTGAAAAATGTATTTAATTTATTTGTTGTGTGAATTGCCAATTTATTATTATTTATTTTCATATTGTATTTATGTATTTATTTGTAAATGTATTTACTGTAAACTCTCATTAAAGATAAAGTAAGTGAAGATTGTTGTTAGTTATTTATCTTTTTAGGTGGCAGCAGGATGGGGGCTACCGGAGACAATGGTAAGGTGCACACTCGCTGTTTTCCTGGTGCTCGTGTTCTCGATGTCGCTGCACAGGTACCCGCAATCCTGAACGAGAACTTCGGAGCGGTTGTTCTCCATGTCGGAGCAAACGACACCCGGCTGAGGCAAACAGAGATCTTAAAGAGGGATTTCAGGATCCTGGTGAAGACGGTACGCAGCACATCACCCACAACGAGGATCATAGTGTCAGGACCTCTTCCCACTTACCAGCGAGGGGCTGAGAAGTTTAGTAGACTCTTTGCACTAAATGAATGGTTACAGTCATGGTGTCGAGAGCACAAACTTCTCTTTATTAATAACTGGAACTGTTTCTGGGAGCGTCCGAGGTTCTTCCGCCCTGATGGCCTGCACCCCAGCAGAGTTGGAGCAGCAGTGCTATCAGATAACATCTCTAGGATACTTCACACCATCTGACTGGTAAGACATCAGGAAATTTACGACTATGAGAACATTTATACAACAACCCAAATAGTTACAAGTTCACACACAGCAGTTTATAGAAACCGTATCTATTCCTCGTGTAGTAAAACCAAGAATTAAATACACAAGATCCAGAAATAATCTTATTGCAGTTAAAACTGAAAAATGCAAGATAAGAAACACCAAAAAGTTCTAAAGTTTGGCTTTTTTAACATCAGATCACTTGCACTGATTATTTTTATTGATTGTAAATGAGATGGGGCCTATAACCTGACTAAAACTCTTCAAAGATATTGTTCTCTTGTAAGTGGGAACAGAACTGGGCAGTGACAATCTTTTCTAAAATCTTAGACATAAATGGGAGATTTAAAATGGGTCTGTAATTTGATAGCGTGTTTGGATCCAAATTAGGTTTCATGATGAGGGGCTTAATAACTGCTAACTTGAGGGATTTATGGACGTGGCCTAAAGATTTAGCTTTAGGTCACATCCATAAGACTGTATAATAGTCTTCCTGACAGTGTTCGGGGCTCAGACACACTCTCCCAGTTTAAGTGCAGATTAAAAACTTATCTTTTTAGCAAAGCCTACACATAACATACATCTCACATCATAACCTTGTGCTCCAGTGTATTTCTATAGCACTTTTCACAACAGACATTGTCTCAAAGCAGCGTTACAGAAATCAACAGTCAAGGTGAATGGTGTGCATTTATCCCTGATGAGCAGCCGTGGTGACTGTGGCAAGGAAAAACTCCCTTAGATGTTATGAGGAAGAAACCTTAAGAGGAACCAGACTCAAAAGAGGAACCCATCCTCATTTGGGTAACATCAAGAGTTTGATCATAAATCTTTCAACAATACAGAACACTGAAGAGAGAGAACTAACATGAGCACTGGAGTTTAAGATTATAAGTAATGTTCTTTCTGCAGTCTTCTACATTCTTTATGGTTATGGCCAAACCTCGGGATGGGGAGAGAAAGAGAAGCAATGGAGAGGAATTAGCGTAGCTGCTGTTCATGATATTAACAGCACAAGTTGATAATGTGCATGTGATCAGATGTTCTGGAGCACAAGGTTATTATATGTGATGTGTGTTATGTGTAGGCTTTGCTAAATAGATATGTTTTTAATCTGCACTTAAACTGGGTGAGTGTGTCTGAGCCCCAAACACTGTCAGGAAGACTGATCCAGAGTTTAGGAGCTAAATGTGAGAATGATCTACCGCCTTTAGTGGACTTTGCTGTTCTAGGAACTACTAGAAGCCCAGAGTTTTGAGATCTCAGGGAGCGTGATGGATTGTAGTATGTTAAAAGATTGGAGAGATACATGGGAAGGATACAGAAGGATATTCAGTAAAAATAAAGAATAAACAGTAAAAAAATAAATTACTTGTGTCTGTGTTCCGCATCTTCAAACTTTTTGAGTCTACAGTCAGTTTCTTTTATATTTTAAAAAAATTACCCAAAAGAGCTCACCTGGAAGCATCAGTGGAATTCATGCTGAAGATGCTGAACCAGCTGGACATTGACTTTTTTTAATGGTAAATGTTTATTTGACATAATTTGACAATAATTTGACAATCTTCCAATACAAATTAATTAATCATTTAAGAAATGTTCTGTATCGTTACTTATGAATGAACTGTTAGATTTTATGAGATGAAGGGGGGATGATAATTGGCCAAACATATCGGACAAAGAAATCAGCAACATATATTGATCATCCTGTATCAGTCGACCTCTAGGTGTGAGTTCAAATGATATGCTCAGTTGTATGTTTGAGTTTATTGTAGTCTTTTTGATCATCTGAAGCAGAAGGCGAAAGTGATTCACGGTCTCTTGGAGCTTTTGAATGTCCTCCAGTAGCTTCTGGTATCTCATCAGATGATCTCTCTTATGCTCTGCTCTATCCTTCTTCTCCTCACAGTGATTAAGAGAATCCTGGGGCTCTCTGATGGTCAGAAGCGGTAAGTTGATCCTCTCATTCATGTCTAGTTGGTCCTTCTTGCTTTTCTCCTCCCATTTATTTCTCTTAAATTCCAAACTGGCCTCGAGCTGAGCAACACGTTCCTGCAGTTGCTTTTGTTCTGTCACACAGCTCTCTCTCTCACGTTCTACAGATTTCTCCTGTTCCTCGTGGAGTTTCAGGGAAGACTGGAGCTCGGTGATGTTCTGGAGGTGTGTGTCGTTTCTATGATTTATGTTCTGTTCACGCTGCTTTCGCTCCATAGCTAAAGTAGCCTCCAGAGTGTGCACCTTCTGTACCAGAATGGCTTTCTCTTCTTTCTCTTCTGTTATCTTCTCTATCATCAGATTAAGAAATGCATCCCAATCTGTAACTCCTTTCTGCATGTGCTCCAGACGAGTTTCTCAAAGTGGAAATATGATCATTATTTCACGTTAGTTGAGTATAAAGACAAAAACTTTTTAGTCTAATGTAAGCTGTGTCTTTCTGGTTCGAAGCTCGTATCACAACAGCAGAAGCCACTGCAGTTTTGGATTCTGAGTATACAGTGGAACCCGGTTATCTCGCCCTCGGTTACCTCGACAACCCTATTAAGTCGACATTTTTTAAGTGGAACCGCCAAATTCTCGCTTTTTCTAAGCATTTTTTATCGGTTATGTCGATATGTCTTTTTTATGTCGAACCCTAATATCTCGAGCACAAGGGGAAAAATTTGCCATTTAACGTTGGTTTCTGCAGCCGCAGAAGAACTCATGAAGTGGCGGAAAGATCAAGTCTTACAGCTGCTACAGGTGTTTGTATTGTATACTGGTGAATCTCTGCTGTTAGTTAGTGCACATATGCCTTTTGTTGTTAAATGTTATGCGATGAACTGGAGGAAAGCCGGTCTTTGTATGAACGTGGGATGACCAGCAAAAGCATAGAATGAACACCGGCTGTATCGGGGAGAGGGAGGGAGGGGTGTGTGTGTGTGTGTGTGTGTGTGTGAACTGGTGCGCTTTGGGAAGAAAAGCGCAGCCGTTAAGAGAGTGCTGGTGGGAAGCCACGCGGGATCCGCTAAACAAGCACCATATATGCTGATTAAAGCTGAGCTTCAGAGAAAGCGGCCGAAAGCACCTGACACACTGAAGGGGCCGAAGCGTGGCAGGTGGATTCCTGACAGATAAACATGTACTGTATGTATTTTATAGCATGTCTTCATCAAACAAATCGCAGCAATGCTGTTGTGTAAAAAAACCCTTCAAAAACACGTGCATGCACATTCTCATTTATTAACACACATCATGTACATAAAGAAATTCCAAGCATGTTAATATATTGCCGCCATTTTGATTTTCGTTTATCTCGATTATCGGTTATCTCGATGCTTTTGGCGACCCCCTAGAACATCGACATAACCGGGTTCCACTGTATTATTCAGCTTGTTTTGTTCTTTATTTCAGAAATGCTCAAATCAAATCAAATCAAATCAAATTTTATTTGTCACATACACATACATACAGGGTAATACATGCAGTGAAATGCTTTTAACGACGGTCCGGCATGAGGAATAAAAAAGGGTAAAAAAGGGGGATAAAAATATAAATATAATAACAAAATTTAAAGAAAAATATAGTAAGAAAAGGCAGATAAATAAAGATATCAGGATATCTAAATATATATGTATATATACATACATTACATATATACTTATATATACACATACACGGAAAATATTTTTATGGCAGTGTGCAGTTAACCAGTAAACAACAGTAAACATTAAACGAGTTAGGCATGTTTTTGATTGTCCATAAGTGTCCATGTGCAGTAAGGTGTGGTGTAAAGTGTCCTTGTGCGGAATGTTAGGCATGTTTTGATTGTCCATAAGTGTCCATGTGCAGTAAGGTGTGGTGTAAAGTGTCCTTGTGCGGAATGGTGTGGTATAAAAAAGAATATAAGAAATATGAAATAAATATGAAAAGAAAATGAAAATATGAAAAGTAAAGTGCACTGTGCTGTGCAGGTCCAGTGTATAATGTGCGCACGTAAAAGTGTGATTGTGCAGGGGAAAAGTGTGATGATGGAAAGAGTGGGCCAGTTCTTAGATCCTGGATGTTTCCTGGTTTAAACTCCGAATGGCCTGCGGAAGAAGCTCCTCCTCATTCTCTCTGTGGTCGCTTTCAGGGAGCGGAAGCGTTTCCCCGAACGCAACAGAGAAAAGAGTCCATTGTTGGGATGGCTGAGGTCCTTCACGATTTTCCTGGCTCTGGTCCTGCACCGCATGCTGTAGATGTCCTGCAGGTCAGGGAGCTCGGTGTGGATGGTACGTTCAGCTGAACGCACCACCCTCTGGAGGGCTCGTCTGTCCTGCATGGTGCTGTTCCCGAACCAGGAAGTGATGCTACCCGTCAGAACACTCTCAATAGTGCAAGTGTAAAAAGTCTTAAGCACCTGAGAGGGTAGTTTAAAGTCCCTTGCGTCTCAGATGGTACAGACGCTGCGGGCCTTCTTCACCAGGGTGTTGATGTGACAGGACCAAGACAGGTCCTGTGTGATGTGAACACCCAGGTACCGGAAACTGTCCACTCTTTCCACGGAGTCCCGCAGATGTTTAGCGGTTGGTATGACCGCTCCTGCTTGTGCTGAAGTCCACGATCAACTCCTTAGTCTTGCTGACGTTCAGGAGAAGGTTGTTCTCCTGGCACCATCTCTCCAGGTTTTAACCTCCTGTAGGTAGGCCGTCTCGTTGTTGTTGGAGATCAGGCCCACCACAACGGTGTCGTCAGCAAACTTGATGATGGATGTGGAGTTGGAAGTGGCCACACAGTCATGTGTGTACAGCGAGTACAGCAGGGGGCTCAAAACACAACCCTGGGGGCTCCAGTGCTGAGGGTGAGGGTGGATGAGGTGTGTTTTCCCACCCGTACAGCTTGTGGTCTGTCCGTCAGGAAGTTAGAGATCCATTGACACAGCGGCAGGCTGAGTCCCAGGACCTCCAACTTAGAGGTGAGTGTGGAGGGAATTATGGTGTTGAACGCTGAACTGTAGTCCACGAACAACATCTTTGTGTAATTCCGTTTCTTTGGTCCAGGTGGCTGATAGTTGTGTGGAGAAGATGTGCAATTGCGTCCTCAGTTGAACGGTTCTGACGGCACGCAAACTGTAGTGGGTCCAGTGTGACCGGTAGTGAGGCAGTGATGAAGTCTCTGACCAGTCTCTCAAAGCACTTCATTACTACTGAGGTCAGAGCTACAGGGCGATAGTCATTTAGGCAGGCGGGCTGGGGTTTCTTGGGACAGGGACAATAGTGGACTGTTTAAAACATGAGGGGACAACAGACTGTTCCAGAGAGGTTGAATATCTCAGTGAACACCGGTGCTAGCTGGTCAGCGCAGGCTTTCAGAACCCGACCTGTGATTCCATCTGGTCCTGCTGCCTTCCTGGTATTCACTCTCTTGAATGCCCTCCTCACGTCATGCTCTGAGATGATGAATGTGTTTACCTCTCTGGCTCTCTCAGCGTGCATGCTGGTTGTGCCACTAGCGCCCGCTAGCGTGGTTAGCTGCAGCCTCAAACGAGCGTAAAGGTGTTTAGCTCGTCTGCCAGAGAAGCGTCCGCATTCACCATTCTGGAAGATGGTGTTTTATAGTCCGTTATTGTCCTTAGTCCCTGCCACAGGCTCCTGGAGCCACCTTGTTGGAACTGTGACTCCAGTTTCCTCCCGTAGCGCCGTTTGCATCACGCTCTGCGAACACTGTAGGATGCAGCCTTGTACTCCTCCATGTCCCCGGTGAGCCCGTGTTGTAGGCAGCGGGCGGGATCTCAGAGCGTCGCGGATGGTTTTATCCACCCACGGCTTCTGGTTAGAAACGTTCTGATAGTGTTTTTGCACCGTATCATCCGTTAGTTTCCGATGAATCCACAACCGCTTCCGTAAACACGTTGGCGTCATCAGAGCTGCGCGAAACATGTCCCAGTCTGCGTCATCCAAAGCGTCCTGCAGAGCGGCCACCGATTGGTCAGTCCAGCGCGACCTCCCTCTGAACCGAGCTTCCTGTTTCAGCCTTTGTTTGTAAACAGGCATGAGGAAGATGGAAGCATGGTCCGATTTCCCAAACGGTGGACGTGATTGTGCCTTGTAGCTGTTCTTACATGTTGTGTAGCAGTGATCCAGTGTTCTTTCGCCCCTAGTGGGGCAGGTGATGTGCTGATAAAAGTTCGGGAGTGCGCGCTTGAGGTTGGCACTGTTGAAATCTCCGACCACAATGAGCGCAGCGTCGATGCTGTGTTTGTTGTTGCGTTAATGACTCATGTAAGTCCCATACTGCAGTGTCCGTGTCCGCTTGAGGTGGAATATAACGGCACTGACTATGACCGAGCTGAATTTCGAGGTAGATAGAAGGGCCGACATTTGATGGTCAGTAGTTCCAGGTTTGGTGTGCAGGAGCGTGAAAGAGGAACAATGCTCGCGCTGTCGCACCAGTGGTTGTTCACCATCAGACACACTCCACCTCCTCTTGACTTCCCCGAATCCAGTGTTCTGTCCATGCGGTAAACCGAGAAAAACTCGGCCGGCTGGATGGCGTGGTCCGTACCGCTGGGTTCAGCCATGTCTCGGTGAAGCAGAGAAGGTTGCAGTCCCGAATGTCTCTCTGGAACTTGACCCTTGCCCTGAGGTCGTCGAGCTTGTTCTCCAGTGACTGGACGTTGGCTAACAGGATACTAGGTAAGGGGAGGCGGTGTGTGCGTGCCCTCAGCCTGTTCCTGACGCCGCTCGTTTCTCGCGGACGCCGGTACGGGTCGCGTCCTTTGTTCTCCCTCAGGATCTCTCTCGGCCAGCATGGGTCCGGGTTTAAAAGCGGGGAAAGGTGAGTGCATTGTACACCAATAGATATAAGAGTGTCTCTGTCATATCTAATGGTGTCCATCTTGTGTAGATGGAAATAAAACTAATTAAATAAAAGTATAAAATAAACAAAAAAAGAAGAACCGTAGCCGGAGCAGTCGTGACGGCAGCCGACCTCACCGGCGCCATCTTTGTCCCTTGTGATATATTCAGTTTGTGCTGCTCTGACTTTAATAAAATAGTGTTTAAACATGACTTTGTGTTTAAGTCAGTTTTGTGTTTGTAGACCATAACACACAAAAGGGCATTAATGGGAACATTAAAGAAGGTTCTTTAAAAAAGTAACTAAAAAGTTACTTTTAACAGTAACGCATTACTTTTTGAATGAATTAACTAGTAACTGTAACTAGTCACTATTTCTTAGTAACCAGCACAACACTGGGCACGAGTTTGTCCATCTTTTATTCTCCAGACGTTCAACTGTAGTCCACGGCACGTATATTTTCTGGAATTAGACTTTGAGAAAACTCAGGTAAAATTTACTACATGACCACCCACATGAACCACAATAGACTTGTACATATTTTCCTGTATTTTATTGTCTATTATGGTGTTGTTCTGGTTGTTGTTCTGATCTTTGGTGATCATGATGTACTAATATACTGCAGCACTTCATGTGTTACTGTCTTTTACAATCAACTGCATTAACATAAAGAACAGATCATTAGAAAGAACTTTTTTGTGTATGATATTGTGTATTAATGTATTTTTGCGCATGGTAGTTGTACATTGCATCACTTTTCAAGCTACTATCTCTTATTATATGTTACGTTAACGACAAACAACAACAGATTCATGTATCTTAAAAACTAAATTCTCATACGTGCATTACATTTACATTAATGTTTTTTCCTGAGCTCATCAGTGCAGTATGTTGCATCACTTTCATGCTGTCGTCTATTATGATGTACAATATTACAAACAACAGCAGCAGATTCATAGATCTTTAAAGAAACTGTTGTACATGCATTACCTTCCTGTGTTTGTTTGTTTGTTGGTGTTTGTTTCACACAAGGCTTTAGAGGACGACGAGTGAACTTGTCGGTGGACCACAGAAACGTCTTTGTGGATTCCACCCTCCTAAAGTGTTCATTTCAGACTTTCAGGTGATCATCTCTTTCATGTCACGTCACTGTAGACCTGCACAACTATATTTGTGACCACACTCATGTGCTTTAAATGTCATCTGCTGTGGGATACAGAAATAATTGTTGCAATATTTATTTTTAATATTCTCTCTTTAGCGCCCGCCAGAGTTTCCTCACGCACCGGCACAACTTTTCTTTGCGTCCACACGAGTTCACTTTCTGGGCGACGCGCTTCCACCGGCGCCGTCTGCGCTTATTTCCTTCAGCGACCTTCCGCTCGTCTCTCTGCTTGGTGTCTCTCTCTGTTGGAGGTTCTCTTGTCTCTCCTCTTTATTGGCGTCACCAGACTGAAACAGAGCACTGTTTACAAAACCACAGCATTTTGTTGTTATTATTGTAGAGCCTTTACATATTTGAATGATGTGTTGCTCTGTTCGATCAAAAGACAGTAATTTATGTTTGTTGGTGTTAGAGAAAAATTATTCTGATTTGAGATTTGGCGATCAGTAAAACAAATGTTTTTGATGGATGTGCAGAATCGGGAAAACCTTGTAACCATGGCTGAGTGGATCAGCAGCACTTTTAAGTCAAACCGTAATAATTAAACCGCGAACGAAATACATCTGCTACTGTTGCATGTTCACCATATGACCTAGACATGCAAGAAAAGTCAAAGCCTGGCTGTCAGGATGGCTGAGCTTT
>NC_060887.1:87714-116761 GCF_014805685.1 Silurus meridionalis | reverse complement strand
AGATTGTTGATGGAGGAACATAGAGAAGGTCAAGAGAGGAGTCGTGGTATTGTATCAGGAAGTCTGGTGTGTCTGAGAAGTATGTGAGGGTGATGCAGGACATGTGTGAGGGTGATGCAGGACATGTGTGACAGCAGTGAAGTGCATCAATGATCGGCTCTGAGCCCTTTTCCGTTTTGGACAGGTTAACGGACGAGGTCAACTCTTTTTTTTATTGATGCATTCAAACAGAAAGACACTCAGGTGAGAAAGACAATGGAACAGTGGTTAATTTAGTCCAACAACAAGAAATTGGTCTCAAGTTATACCACAATCACAATCATGAATGTGAGCATCAAGAACAGGAGAAAGAAAGAAAGAAAGAAAGAAAGAAAGAAAGAAAGAAAGAAAGAAAAGGAAATAACAACAGAAATAAAAACACAAAACAAACAAAAAAAAAAACACCCCAAAAGATTTGCACCTAAGTACATGAACACTCTCAAAAGATATATGTTTTCCTTTCTCTTTTCTACATCTACCAAGAAGTCAGGGACAAGGGAAGAGCTCAAAAGTCCAAACAAAGAGAACAGGATTTTATTTTTCCTCCTCTTTCTAAATATGATAGAATGGTTGCCAGGTGGTGTAAAACTTTTCCGTAATACCAAGTAATGTAAATCTGATCTTTTCTATTTGAATAAACTGAGACAGGTCATGTATCTAATGAGAAGAACTGGGTGGGTGAGGATTCTTCCAGTTCAGTAATATAAGTCTCTTTGCTACTATTAAACAAAAGGCGAGCATGTTTGATTGTAAGGAGGACAAGGAGGGATTTGTGGGGTTGAGTCCAAATAATGCTATTAGGGGACATGGTTTAATATCTAAAATGAAGTATTCAGAGATTGATTTAAAAATTGATGTCCAGAAAGAGGTCAAGGCTGGGCAAAGCCAAAAAGTATGATAAAGAGTAGCCGAGTCACGACACCCATCACAAGTTGGATCCAAACCAGGGTTAATTTTAGATAGTTTAGTCTTTGTCCAATACACTCTATGCAACAATTTAAACTGTATTAACAAATGACGGCGCATATAGAGGAGGAATGTACACTCACCAAGGGTGGACCATTCCTCATCCGTGAAATTATAATTAAGGTCCGATTCCCAATGAAATGAGAGAATGTGTTCCTTACAAAATCACGTAATTTGGAGATATCGGAAAAATGAGTTTTAGGGAGGTTGAATTTTTCTGACAGGTAGGAAAAAGTGACAAATGTATTCTCCTGAAATAGATCATTAATGTTTACAATGCCCCTTCTAAACCACAGTGCAAAGGATCCGTCTGAAATAGAGGGTAGAAAGGAGGGGTTTTTATATATAGGAGACAGACCTGATGCTGCCTGAAACCCAAAATGTTTTCTAAATTGTTTCCAGATTTTAAGGCTTTGTAGAACTAAAGGATTGGAGGAGTAATCGGATGTCTTCAACGCTAATGAAGAGCGTAATAAAGCATGCAGAGGCACATGAGGACGGACGAGGTCAGACAGGAGTCTCTCCGTGGACTATGATGTTTGCCGACGGAGCAACTGCAATTCCCTGATTTTGTATTTTTTTGTATGTTTGTCACATGTTAATGTTTCAGATCATCAACCTCATTTAAATATTAGTAAACGATAACACAAGTGAACATGCAGTTTTTATTATTGAGAAAAACAAAATCCAAAACTACATGCCCCTGTGTGAAAAAGTGTTTGCCCCCTAAACCTAATATTTGGTTGGGCTGCCCTTAGCAGCAACAACTGCAATCAGGCGTTTGTGATAACTTGTGATGAGTCTGTTAGAGTGCTGTGGAGGAATTTTGCTCCACTCATCTATGGCTGAATGGTTGTAATTCAGCCACATTGGAGGGTTTTTAAGCACAAACCTTCTTTTGGAAGTCATGTCACAGCATCTCAATAGGATTCAGGTCAGGACTTTGACTAGGCCACTCCAAAGTCTTCATTTTGTCTTTCCTCAGCCATTCAGAGGTGGACTTGCTGGTGTGTTTTGGATCATTGTCCTGCTGCAGACCCCAAGTTCACTTCAGCTTGAAGTCACAAACAGATTCTTCTTCAGGATTTTTTAGTAAACAGCAGAATTCATGGATCTATTTATTACAGCAAATCTTCCAGGTCCTGAAGCAGCAAAACAGCCCCAGACCATCACACTACCACCACCATATTTCACTGTTGGTATGACGCTCTTTTTCTCAAATGTGGTGTTACTTTTACGCAAGGCATGATGGGACACACACCTTACAAAGAGTTAAACTTTCGAGTATTTTCCCAAAAGTCTTGGGGACATTCCAGATGTTTTCTGGCAAAACTGAGACGAGCCTTTATGTTCTTTTGCTCAGCAGCTGTTTCAGTCTTAGATCTCGCGTGTAGATCATTTTTGCCTCTCTTTCTCATGGGGAGTCATGAACACTGACCTTAACTGAGGCAAGTGAGGCTGCAGTTCTTGGATGTTGTTGTGGGGTCTTTGTGACCTCTTGGATGAGTGGTCTCTGTGCTTTGGGGTAATTTTGGACAGCCGGCCACCCTGGAAGGTCACTGTTCCATGTTTTTGCCATGTGTGAACAATGAACTCAGGTGTGATAAACCACAGTTTTAACAGGGGCAAACACTTTTCACACAGGGCCATGTAGTTTTGGTTTTTGTTTACTCAATAATAAAACCTTCATTTAAAATCTGCATGTCGTGTTCACTTGTGTATCTTTTACTAATATTTAAATTAGTTTGATGATCTGAAACATTAAAGTGTGACAAACATGCAAATAAATATACACAGTGGTGTGAAAAAGTGTTTGCCCCCTTCCTGATTTCATACTACTACAAAAGTATGTACTTGATATACAATGCTATTTTTTTCTTTCTTTGTCTTCCAACAGCCATTTAGTTGAATCTTCTGAGGAGAAGTGGGTTCCACACACCAGCCATCAGCCAGAAAAGAGGTTCAAGCAGTCTCCAAACTCAGCACCTGTTTTATCTCTACCAGTAAGAGTGAAGGGGCTGGATGTTCTCTGGTTCACAAACTTTCTTGTAGTTTTATTATCGAAAATAACCTAAATATATTACACAACTGCTTAACGTATAATGTAACGGTGTGTTTTGGGAAGACTATTTTAAGGAATGTAGTGATATTTTGCAATGAGCTCAGACAGCTAACGTGTTCATTTGAAGGTCATGTTCAGTTCACTTTGTAAAATTGGAATTAAATGTTTCAAAATACAAGATTTTTGTGTAAGTTATAGTTATTACAATAACTTGTATTTAAATGGGTTGTGTGTTGTGGAAGGAGTTAATAGAATCTTTAGGTCAAAGCAGCATACGAAAGCATTTAATACACAGTCATACGCCTAATGCTAATTACAAATGCTTAATAGAGAATGAATCTTTCTTTTTGGATGCTTCTTTGCTTGATTTGCGTTAAAGGACGGTTTAAACACCAGACAGAATCCTCTGCCAGCTGGTCAGTTTAATTTCACCATCTGCATTTTGCTTTTTGTGAATCAGTTTTGGCTAACGTTAATGCTAAACACGTGATTATTGAGTTATAGTTATAGGGTATTCTTAGCCTTGTTAACCCTGTGGTTATTTCTGATCGTAGATGTACAACAAAACGAAAAAAGCTTAGTGTTTTTTAGCATAGCTCTTCTTAGCACCATTTAACTAGTTCAGTGTAATTTGTCATTATTGTTTTGCTTTGTGATTCATAGAAAATTCGTATTTTTTGTATGTAATATTTATGTTCTGTTTTAAACAATTAATGTCAATTTAGTTGGACTGTAACTCATGTCAGACTGTGTTTGATTTTCTTTTCATAGGTCTATCGAGGGTGATCCCGGCAGCTTGTATACTGACTGCATCTGCACTTTTAAAACTTTAGGTGTGTTAAAACCCATTTGACAAAATCACACAAACACACTGCTGCAGTTACTGACCACTTACATTTTTCATGTGAGTTATGTGATTTCAAAGATGTTTGTCAGCCATCCCAGTTTTTAAACCATCTCAGAAATTGTTTGAGGAGGCACGACACAGTCA
The DNA here is from genome assembly GCF_014805685.1 of Silurus meridionalis. Classification (NCBI taxonomy): domain Eukaryota; kingdom Metazoa; phylum Chordata; class Actinopteri; order Siluriformes; family Siluridae; genus Silurus; species Silurus meridionalis. The sequence continues at coordinate 112,703 of NC_060887.1, read as the reverse complement.
GTTGTCCTTTTAAAGATTGTGAGCTGACAACCAATGTGCTTTCAACAATAGCCACATATCTCAGAAGCATAAATCTGAAGGATTTAACTTTTTCTGTGTCTTTCAGGCTTCTTAGGTGCTGCTCAAAGAAAAGCTACAGCTCTCAAAGGTCTACCTTTGTTTATGAGGAAAAGACTGGAAACTTCCTGAAGTCTTGCCTGGTAAGTGTGTGTTAGTGTTAAGATGGTTTCACACTGTTTCACACACATTCCTTTGTCTGCTCAGTGTCTATAGAATATTCTGATGTTAGTCTTTAAGGTAAACAGGAGTCCTTATCTGGACTCACACATCGCCAGCTAGTATATCCTCTTGTCTAAACAGGAAACAACTAGGTCAGGTTTCTTTTCTTTGTATGTGTATATAAACGTTCTGCGCCTGCAATAAACTGAAGAGGAAGCATTTGCTGTGTGCGGTGTGATTCTTCCCTGATCAGAAAGGCCTCACGGGTATCGCAGATCGTATGGAAAACCTCTCCACAATTAAGTTTCGTTTGGGCATGATAAAAATCTAACAGTGTGTTATCAGTCTATTATCAGCATATTCTCTCATACCTGAGGTACAGATCCTGTAAAGAGAAAACAGTTTTGTCTGGTGTCTGAAACTAATCTGATAACTGTTCTATAAGCTAAACGTCAGGGGAAAGAGTAGAATGGAGGAGGCAAAGTGTTGGCAAAAATGTATTTATTGAATAATCCTAGTTGAATATTTATCAGTAATGAGTCTGACAGCACAAATTAAGTGTTACACTATATTGCCAAAAGTATTGGGACACCCCCTTTTCTATTCTAACATGAAAATGCCTCTGTGTATAAGGAAAGGTTCAAAAGGAAATGATTGATTCATTCAGTGTGGAAGAACTTGATTGGTCTGCATAAAGTTGTCCTAATCCCAGCTGAACATCTCTGGTGTGACTTTAAATGCAGACCTTAAGCCAAACACTCAAACCAAACACCAATGACTTGTACATATGGGTAGTCAATTTAGACACTTCCAAAACTGTTGCAACAGAGATGGAAATACAATTTGTAAATACATGAATTATATTTTCATCTTTGTTGCCACAGTTTTGGAAGTGTCTTTTTCTGTTCTAAAGAAGGATGTGTCCCAATACTTTTGTCCATATAGTGTAAGTACAAGTCATTGGTGTTTGGTGATGTTTTTGGCTCAGGGTCTGCATTAAAAGTCCCACCAGAGATGTTCATCTGGGATTAAAACTTTGCTTTCTGCCTTTAATGTAAAGGCCTTACAGGAATTAGTGGAAGAAGTTTGAATGAAAGATTTAAAGCTGTAAATTAAAAGAAGAAAATTATGTTAACTCATGATTCGTTTACCCAAAGGAACTAAAATTCCTGGATAAAAACTAATATTTATGCACCGTTCACTCTTTAAAGACCAAGTTGCTGCAAAAAGACAGAAAACAAACAAAAGCTTTTTTCCATTTTGCTTCTGTTTAATGGTTGTACTGGTTTAAAGTTTAAGAGCAGTGTTGTTTTTAGATCTCATTGTTTTAAGTGGGAAATTGGGATTCTTGAAATCTTTTTAAACTGACTGTTTTCTTGTTCACTTGTACTGCTTCCTCTTTCCTTGTTTTTTACTATGATTGGGAATTGAAGACAGTTTTTGAACAGTTGAATGTAAAGTTTAACACGGCTTATTGTGAATTATTCATGTATACTTGTTCTTGTAATGAATATATCTGATGACAAGGAGAGTTATTTGTAGTATTTTGGCTCGAGGATGTGGGTCTGTGCATACAGAAGTTTACTACTGTTTGTGTGAGCTGTGTATATGTGAAGGTTTTTCTTGTCTAGTGTTTTTATATCTTTGTTAGAGAATTCTTCATGTCTGTGTTTTTGGATGTGCTGAGAGTTTGAATTTTGCAGTTGTGTTGATTTCATAAAAAAATCTGGTCAGATTTCCAGAACTACTTGTCAAACCAAAGTCCAGTAAACTCACAGTTATGTTGAGGAAAAATGACTATTTTATGTGAATTAGACTAGATCTATTGTTGTGGAAACATGAAAAATTATGTTTTACCAATAGGTTTTTCAGTTGCTTTAACTAAAGATTTGAAATGGTCATTAATTGATTCAGAACAGTGGCTCAATAATTTCAACAAATGAATAAAACTTAACACCTAATGTGCTAAACTTAACTGAGTCAATGCAACAAGATGACTTGACTAAGTCAAGTTGTGTCAACAAATAATTTTTTACAGTGTAGGACCACATGCAGCTAAAAGCAACCTTTCTGATTCCGTAGCATCTCTGGATGGTGTTTCTGTTTCAGCGTGTACAGCAGTTAAAGATCTTGGTGTGATTATTGACTGTAGACTTTCCTTTAAGGCTCACGTGAATAATATCACCAGGATCGCCTTCTTTCACCTTAGAAATATTGCTAAAATTAGAAATATGATGTCGTTACAGGATGCAGAAAAACTAGTTGATGCTTTTGTTACTTGTAGATTAGACTACTGTAACGCTTTACTGTCTGGGTGTGTGAGTAAGTGCATAAATAAGCTTCAGTTAGTTCAGAATGCAGCAGCAAGAGTCCTTATTAGATCTAGGAAATATGACCACATCACATCTGTTTTAATCATCTACACTGCTCTCAATCAAATCTCACACTGATTATAAAATACTACTACTGACGTATAAAGCACTTAACGGTCTCGCACCACAGTATCTGAGTGAACTTCTGTACCAGTCTGATCCTCCACGCCTACTTAGATCAAAAGCTGCAGGATATCTGTTGGTATACGTCATAAAAATGCACTGAGGTTTAGAGTGATTTTGCCTTTACTTTTCTCATAAACTTCAAAGTAAAATGACTTGAAATTTAATAGAATAATAGACAGGGAGACTCTAAATTAAAATAATTTGAAAGATTGAGCAAACCTAAAAAGGAAAATATTTAATGAGTGTTTGAATATGTGACATGATTGAAAATGCACTGATGTTTGGAGTGATTTTGCCTTTACTTTTCTCCAAAACTCCACAGTAAAATGACTTAAATTTTAAATAAGAATATAATAAACAGGGAGACTCTAAATGAAAATTAAATGAAAGATTGAGCAAACCTAACAAAGATTTTTGAATACTTGAATATGGTGAATATATGCACTGATTTTTCTGTTTCTTAATGGAAACGCCTCTCTGAAGCGTCTTTACATGTATTTTGACCGCTCCCACCACCCGTACCGTACGTTTACGATTAGATGCGCAACACAAAGAAAAGTGCGGCTGCTTAACCGTGTATTTTCAACATGTGGCCTTAACCTCAGTGTGGAAAAGCGACTGATCCGGCTGCTGCTTTTCAGCTGATACACACTGTGTGCTCGAAAGTATTTGGACACCGGTCTTTTCGAGTCAGATGTGGTTCATTAACTATTTATGCTGAGAACCTGCATGAAGGTGGTACTAAATTTATTAAATGTACTATTTACTGTTAGAACTCAACTTGCTCTGACCTCAAATCAGGCTCTAAACTGTAGCAGTTCCTCCTCCACCCACACGGGGGAGACTCCTCCATGGAAGTTACGCTGAGTTACAGGAAGTCATGTTTGGTTTCTGTAGGTTTTGTAGGTGGAATATTTTATTGCATCTCATGTAAAAATTGCAGTAGCAGTTCTACAGGATTCACGTCTCAATGAGAGAAAAAGCTCAGCTTTAGTAACTCATCCTGCTGTTTTAATAAAAAGAGAATCTCAGCATCTCCAACTAGAAATACAATGTGGATTCTGTTCAGGTTCATACAGCAGGTGATGGAACTCATCATCAGTTTGCATGTTAATGAGCTGAATGAAGCATTTATTCATTAGTTATTTATCCAGTTATCATCTGTTAACCTGTTATTTTAACAAAACCAGATTTTCTACTGCAAACCAAGTTCAAGAAAATGCTACAAGGAATTGACTCCCATGTCGTGTTTGCTGGACTTTAGAATGTAATACTTTATTGCACTGAGGTGTTTCAGTACCTAAAAGTCTACATTTAATCATATTTATGATTTTATAATGAATAATTTTTATTATATGCAGATTTACACATTAATGAAACCCAAAGTGATAAAATGATTAAATTCCTAATAATTGGTTTTGCTTAAACAATAAAATTGGCTTAAACAAAAAAACTGATCAAAGCAAGAAGCATTCATAAATCCCCCCAAAACTATAATAATAATAATAATAATAAAAAAAATAAATAAAATAATAATAATAATAATAATAATAATAATAATAATAATAATAATAACTGCAGTTGGTTGTCAGATGTCAGTCTCACACTGCCCTCTAGTGTCCCTGTTAGGACTTTCTTTTTACTTAATTCTGTACAAATATTATTAATGGTGTTTTGTTGTCTAGTTATATGTGATGTTGATCTTTTACAAAGCAAGATATTTTTCTTAATAATATTAAACTGTCTAAAACTAAAACTGTTGATTAAATCAGCTGATCAAAATTAATGTAATAAATAATGTAGAAGTAACGAGTACAGATTTAATAACATTTAAACATTTTATTTTGTCAAAAACATTTTATAAAATCCAGTTTTTATGGTGAGAAACTGCATGAAGTTAGTATTAAATTTATTAAAAGTATCATCTACATGCAAGAACTCAAACATGTTAGAATCCAATGAAAACTTGATCAAACCTCAAATCAGACTCTGAACTGTACGAATGCTATTTGTTCTGTTATTGAACTAGACACAGTGAATGTTGAGATGTTTGGGAACTGATTATTGTCTGTATATATGCAGGTCAGGGGTTTTTTCATGCTGGAACACCGTTCATTACAATGAGACGATGATGTAAGATGACGAGCCAAACCACAGGGACGAAGCTGACCGAGGTGAACCCCTCAAACTAACCCAGGAACAGAGAAGGAACTTTCTGACCACCTGCTGGTTTTGCACAAACAGAACAGAAGTTTATTTTTCTTGAGTGAGACTGCTGAAAGAAATATTTTTAAGGAGACAAAATGTTTTATGTTACAGATTTTTCTAGAACTGTGGAATCACGTCATTTTCCAGTGTATCTTTAGATTCAGACTCAATTGAACCGAAACCAGAGAACCGACTTTTTTGAGTTATTGTTACACTGTTAATAACATTTTTATTATTATTATTATTATTATTATTACTAACACATTATTAGATATAACTTTCATTATAATGAAGTTTTATAGGAAAAATTATAACTAAATGAACAATTCCCTATGTTATAATTATCTCATTCATACAACTGAGCAGTTGAGGGCCCATGATAGCAGCTCCAACAGTCATTTAGTTGAATCTTCTGAGGAGAAGTGGGTTCCACACACCAGCCATCAACCAGAAAGCAGTCTGCAAACTCAGCACCTGTTTCAGCTCTACCAGTAAGAGTGAGAGACAGAAAATCCCAGTCCTCACTGGTTGTATCCCCCAACACACCTGAAGAGAGGTGGAATCAGGATTTTACACCCCAGCCAGTCTGTAGACCATCTGTCATGGCACTTGTTGATGAGAAGATATTGGGAATGGGCTACAAACTGTTCGTTGATGACTTCTACACAAGTCCAGCACTGTTTAGAGATCTCCTACAAAATAATATCTGGGCATGTGGAAAAATTCAGTCCACAAACCCTCAAACCATCACCAACAAGCTTCTGAAAAAAGCTCCTCGAGGCCTCATCACTGGCTGAGAGAAGAGGATGTTTGTAGAATGGAAGAATAAAAGGAAGGTCCAGATGTGCTCCATCATTCACAGAGGCACTGAAGGAAGCATTGTGCTACTTTTATTTTCATTACTTTCTTCTTCTACTGTTTTTCTAATGTTCAAATACCAGTCTTATGCTTATTGTGAGAATGTTATTATTCCCAGTACATTTGGTTATCAGGCTGCTTTTCCTCAAACAGACGGAGGAGAAAAGGACTACACACAGTCTCAGAATAATGTTTATAGGAATCTCCTTTTTATTGTATTTTCTTCAAAGTTGAAATATAAACTCATTACACATGTGACTTTTAACCCGTCACTATTCTGGATTGTTTCAGGACCGAGTTCATGTATTTATATATATATATAAAAAAAAATGTTTTATGACGTACATTTTTTTCTAAGGAACTTCAGCATCTTTGGATGATGTAAAGCCCAAAGTGTGTTCTTTCAAAAGAGATGTAAATTGTGTATGTAGCACACTGTTGTCAGGAACTTTAGCATTGAAAGTCAGGAAGGTCATTTTCAGCTGTGAGGCTCAAAAGTGGGGCTGAAACCGAACAGGGTTCAAGAAACCGGGTTTATTTTCATATAAGTAACAGTATTTAGTTCAGTAAACTTAAGTTCATTTAAAGGAGAATTCAGTGCTGTTTAGTTCAGTAAAGTCTTCATTTAATCCAAAACTATTCCATTCATTAAGTTCAATTATCCTCAAATTAATATTTTACATTCAATAAAAACAAATCATTCAGTTTTCATTGATGTTCATTTAGTGAATAATGCATTTAATAAACAATTGGTTTCACTCAGAATGACGTTTTATTTTTAATAAGTAGTAAAATGTGTTTTTATAAAACTCATCTGAAGCATAAAGATAAAATGCACCAGTTGGTTAAAAGAAAACATTTAAAAGTAAAACATTTATTCCAGCTCATAAATCCTATAAAACATGCAGCATTAAACATGAACTTCCAGCAGATGAACATCTCATAATACTGTCTGGAAGTGAGAAATGTACAGGTTGTTTTACTCCATACACATGAACTTACTTTGATCAGAAACACAATCATACTCCAAATCAATTCATCAATAAAGTCAATAAAAGAATCCCAAACTGCTGTGTGTCTTGCCCGCTATTAATGACGTTATTAGAGCTCCACTACTTCTAATTACCTGCTGTGACAGTGAGCTCTAATACACATCACACTGCCACCTACTGGTCATTTATGATTCTGCAACATTCATGGAGTCACTCCGGTCAACTTCCGGTTCTCAACTCGGATTCACTCGCTTTATACACAGTTTACAGCCGTTTTTATCTTATTTATGACTGTAATATCGCTCTTCTCTCAGGAAGAACAGAAAAGCTGTGAAGACATGATATTTTATCCGCTCTTTACCTCTGTAATGTGCGCATGCGCATATTGTCCAGTTAAGAAAGACCGAGTTACGTCACAGACAGAGGGCGGGCATCTCCTGTGACGTCACAGTAAGGCAACGTCAATAATTGGGAACGAGTCTCTGTTTCTCTCATTTCCGAGGTTTTTGCTTGTGAGTAAAGAGGCATAAACATGGAGCTCTTCAGAAGGTTGAGAGTTTTTTCAAAGCAGAAGAACGAAGAAAACTAAGCAGATTGCTGAAAAGAAGGAAAAGCTGGAACACATGGAGAAAGTAGTGAAAGACTTGGATGCATTTTCTCTTCTAATGATAGAGAAGATAACAGAAGAGAAAGAAGAGAAAGCCATTCTGCTACAGACGGTGCAAAAGCTGGAGGCTACTTTGGCTTCTGAGCGAAAGCAGCAGGAACAGAATATAACTGAGAGAAGCCAGAGCTGGGCGAGAGAACAAAAACAACTGGAGGAACGTGTTGCTCAGCTTGAGGTCAATTTGGAACAGACCACCATGGAGCTCCAGGATACTGGTGTCATTATGCCATGGCTTGGGAAGTCGGGATGTTGTTAATAAATGTGAACTGATTTAATGTCATACAGTGTGTCTGTGTTCTACATTACAGTGGAGTCTGAGGTTCGGTTCCCAGCACGTTGTTTCCTTACATTTTTTTATCCAGGGCCCAAAATCTTTCCACTGATCTCTCACACATTTAGAAAGTGATCTATGCAGAGCTGAACATCTCACCATGAATGATGACATACAACATACAATACAATACAATACAATACAATACAATACAGGTGTGAACCTACCTGTCATGATGAGTGTATTTGTAAATTATCCGCTAGGTGGCAGTAATGGCACACTTACCGGTAAGCTGTAGAAGAACTCATGTAGAAGTGATGATGTTACAGTGCAGTTGTTGCATGTGCAGACCTGTGATGGAGTAAAAGAGATGTTCCTCACTAAGAGTTTTCTACACTGAAGTAAGAAACATACAGAGAGAGAAGACAATTGTGTCTTGTTGTTGGTGATGTATTTTATCTAAACAGTGTATTTTCAGTCTGTGGTAACGTTTTGTTTTTTTCTGCAGACTGATTATGATGATGGTGACAGCATGGCCAAGTGTTTTGTCTCATGACGGCTCTTTGACGTAGCTTCTTGTGTTTGACTTGTTTGCCGCAAGTTCCGTGTTTGTATTTCTTTTAGCGTTTTCAAACAAACTTTACTATTTATCTCTCCTTTTTCCTTTTTAATAATCCAGATTGTTTTTGTCGTCCTGACTTGTGCCTGTAGTTAGTTAACTCGACTATCACTAGTGTTGACTATATTCACTCACTCTCACTTTATCACATCTCTGTATCTTAACTCTATCTGCTATTATAAGCACTATGCCGGCTGTGTGTCTGCCTTTGGCCTGCACCCCAGCAGAGTTGGAGCAGCAGTGCTATCAGATAACATCTCTAGGATACTTCACACCATCTGACTGGTAAGACATCAGGAAATTTACGACTATGAGAACATTTATACAACAAACCAAATAGTTACAAGTTCACACACAGCCCAGTTTATAGAAACCGTATCTATTCCTCATGTAGTAAAACCAAGAATTAAATACACAAGATCCAGAAATAATCTTATTGCAGTTAAAACTAAAAAATGCCAGATAAGCAAACACCAAAAAGTTCTAAAGTTTGTTTTTTTAAACATTAGATCACTTGCACACAAAGCTACAGACAGACGCTAAAAGCTGCTAGAGCTGAACACCTGAGCGAACTCATAGAAAACAACAAAAACAATCCCAGGTTCCTTTTCAGTGCTGTAGCTAAATTAACTACAAATCAGGGATCTGAAAAATGTGTTCCATCACAGTTTAGTAGTGAGGACTTTATGAATTTCTTCACTGAAATAATTGATAACATTAGAAAAACAATTGTGGCAGTTCAACATCTGACAGCATCTCCTGACACAATCTCACCTACACCAACTCCACATCTACACTGTTTTACATGTACAGGACAGGAAGAGCTGTATAATGTTATTACCAAAGCTAAATCAACAACATGTCAGTTAGATCTCATTCCTACTGATCTATTAAAGTTAATGTTATATACAGCTGGTGAGCCTCTTCTCAATATTATTAACTCCTCACTATCTTTAGGTCACGTCCCTAAATCCCTCAAGTTATCAGTCATTAAGCCCCTCATTAAGAAACCTAATTTTGATTCACATACGATATTGAAGTGTTCCACCTGCTTTACTCCACTCCTACTGCTATAGCGCCCTCTACCTCCACCCCACCATTATACAGCCTGCACTTTTATGTAATTTAAAAATACCTTTATATGTCATTATCATCATTATTATGTTTAAGTTCATAATATACAATATGTGTCTTTACAGCCTGTATTTCAAAGTCCATCTCCTTCAGCCAGTAATTCATCTGCATCCAGTTCTTCATCTGCATCCAGTCCTTCATCTGCATCCGGTCCTTCATCTGCATTCAGTCCTTCATCTGCATCCGGTCCTGCTGTTTCTTCCAGTTCTGCTCCTTTAATTATTTCTTGCTGGTGTTTTGAGCGACTCATTTTACTGTTTATTTTTGTGGATTTACTACTATTATAATCTATAGTTATTTATGATTAGGTTGTTGTTTTAATCCCAATTAGGGACTTTTTTTTATCATTTTACTTGATTATATCTATTGTTAAATAACCTTTAATATATACATAGTTTTGTAATATTTGTATTTTGTGTGTTTGCATCTATTATAATTTATTTGACATTTTTGTAGCATTTTCAGTAATTAAAAATAAAATGTTTTATCGTTCATAAAACAGTGACTCGTGAATTATTCTGTGAACCTGCTGAACCCCTTATCATCTTTATTATTATTATTATTATTATTATTATTATTATTAAGTAGAATATAAATAAACAGAAATACAAAACATGTCCCATATAATAAACTTTTGTTAAAAATGTTAAAGGTTAAATAAGTACATTAAGAAAATAAATATACATCCATTTTATGCCCCTTTATTGGAAAAATTAGTCAAATCATACAGATATTAATTAACATGAGTGACAAGTGATGTATTTTCATTCACATCATCAGTAGTTTTGTGCACTATTGGGGGATTTATATACATCGATCTGCCAAAAACCATAACAAATGTGCATCATCTATCTATTTCCTTTCACTTTTTCCTCTATTTCCTTCTTCCCCTTCTTTTCCCCTCTTCCCACCCCTTAACAGACTATTGATCTCCAGCTTCACACAGCTCACATCCTCAACTCTCAGTCTCACACTGCCCTCTAGCGGCACTATCAGGACGTGCTTTATGCTCCATTCTGTACTAATGTGACTTCTGTTTATTTTAATTCTGTAAGTTGAAAATGTCTAAATTATTGAACTATCCAATTCTAAATGAACATCAACTAGCATTAAAACAAAAATAGAGAAAATAAAGGTGTAGTTGTGTTATCACTTGGACTTTCACTTTGCAGTCTGTGCAAAATAGAGCAAATTAATTTCATAAATCTTTTCAAAACGGGGTTGTAGACTGTCACTCTCAAGTCATGTTCAATATTAAGATGAGATCTGTATTTAGTTTTCAGTGTAGCAACATCTGAAAAGTCTCAGAGATAAGATGTGGCAAAAGGAACAGGATAAAACAAAACACAGTTATATTTTCTTTAAGGCTGAATTTTTGGTTTAAGCTCCTACCATCTACCTTTTTTGTCTGCTTGTGCTGAACTACCTGTTTGTTTGTTTTTTTGTGGTCAATGTCACAAATGTATCCATTGAATATATTTTTACAACATTGTTTGTGGTGCTTTGAGTGTATAAACGTTATTCATAGTGAAAATCATTAATGAAGAACAAATAAATAAATAAATCCTTCTGTTTATTGCGCCCCACCTGTCATGTCTTTATTCTCCACTAGAGGGCCGCGTCCCACACTTTGAGAACCACTGAGCTAGGCTAATTAGCCGGCTAACTAATCTTAGCTTCAATAGTTTTCATCCTCGTTCTAAATATTCTGCATTTGGTGCACAATAAATAAACTATAATTGTCTTAATAACGAATATATTTATCTTTTGATAAACCTTTAGTCAAATATTTTAAGAAACTAGTTAACACAAAAACAGCGCTAGCAAACACGGCTAGCATAAGGCTAATGATGATGGCTCCTACACCATTAGCCGAAATGTCAATTTCTGCTCACTGCAACATTTCTGGAAATATTATCGCTTTTTTATTCTTAATTTTTTAGTCAAATTTAGACTCAATACATTTGTCCACACAGTGTAGATCAGGCGCAGGATGTAGAATCACTGAAAGCATTTTAAATGGGATTCATTGGTCTGTTTTGTGTACATGCAGGATTCAGGACCATTTTTATTTTTATCTTATTGATAATTTAAGTAAGTTTTGTATTAAAATAATATTTCTATAGTGTTCGTGATTTAAGTGTCTGTGATTCATGTGTCCAACTGGTCATGTGACCAGTGTAATACTGCAGAAAAGTTTGTATGACGTCATCATAAAAATTCTAGTATCTTCTTGACAACCATCAAACAAACACACAGAAGCAATAAAAGCAGCAGCAGCTACTGATAAACATTATAACTGTTCATCTACTACTGACTATTAGGTACCTGATAAGTAGCTTTGCTATATATATATAGTTATTCTGAATACGTTTTAGACTGTTTTGTGCTTTTTGTTAACTTTATTTTTGTACTGAGAAATGTAGAAATGTAAGATCCTTTAAACCTGTATGTTTTACAATCTTTCAACATTTCAGAGTAGAAACTGATTGTAGTTCACTCATACTGATGTTTTTCTGTTTAAGACTGTAGGTTTGGTGTTTTTTCTCTTGTTTATAACTGACAGTTTGTTTGTTTGTTTGTTGTTTTTTTTAGATAAAAATGAATTCGAGTATTTCAGCACTGTATGTTGGTGATCTGCACCATGAAGTGACAGAAAACATGCTGATGGAGAAATTCAGCTCTGTGGGCCACATTCACTCCATCCGGATCTGCAGGAACTGGAACACTGGCGTTTCACTCAGTTACGCCTACGTCAACTTTTACCAGCGAGCCGATGGTAATTAAATCCTCATTAAACCCCAATACACTATTTCTGCATTTATACCAGTTTATTGTCTACTTAATACTCCAGGAGTAATTTCTGTATTATTTTACTACTTTATTACGTGAATATGGTCAGGTTTTGTGCCTTAAATACAATTTGAGAGTGTTTTCTCCTCACCCATCTTTCCCCAGTCTTTTTTACTGAAATGAATGACCTGTAATGAATTTTGTTTCCTCAGCTGAACGAGCGTTGGCAACACTTAATTGTGAGCTCCTTATGGGGAACCCTATGAGAGTCATGTGGTCTCAGAGGGATTCCACCATGAGGAAAAGTGGCATCGGAAACTTGTTCATCAAGAACTTGGACCTGGAGAAGATTGACAGCATGGCCCTTTTTGACCTGTTTTCAGTCTTTGGGAAGATCCTGTCATGCAGGGTTTGTGCTTTAAACTGTTTGGATCTGAATAACATCTGTATAGCATGATTAGCATGTTTTCTACTAAAGTCCTGTATTAGATCTGTTTGATATGAATTGTGTGTTGACATGACGTGTCTCTCCTGAAGGTTGTCCGTTACAAGACGGGGACAAAAGGATATGGATACGTCAATTTGAGTCTCCAGAGGCGGCGAATTTGGCAAAAGAGAAACTCAATGGCAAACTTCTTAACGGCCATAAAGTGTAAGCTATTAATATAAAGTGTGGGTTTGGTCATATGAGTGGATTTCAGTCAGCATCAAGGGGTCATTTTTCTGGTGTCGGCATAAAGACTAACAGCAGTGTGTAAGAGGAGTGTCTCTGTTGTGTTACAGCTCCATCCAACACTTTAAGTCTCGTAAGGAGCGCGAGACTGAGAGGAACCACCACACCCAGGTCTTCATTAACAAGCAGAAGACCTTACTGAGACCAGAACACCAGGATAACACTGTCCATCCTAACGTGCAGAGGATGAAGAATGTGCAGGTAAAGACTGTACCCTAAACATCTACCACCCCATGCTGTCCACATTAAAATGATTTGATGCTGAAGTTCAATATTGCAGTTATATGGGTTACTGGCTAAAAAGATTAAAGACCCTCCTCTAGCTGGTTCCCTCAAGAGCCTCCTGCTAGCAGTGATGATGATCTGATAAAAACAAAATGAACTGAAATGTTAACAGCTGTGTGTGTCTTTGTGTTACAGACTCAGAATATGACTCCTTCACACCAAGCCAGAAGGAGAGCCAAATAAAGAAAATGCCCCAGCAGTAAACACAGTTCTTGCTGTAGAAGAGTGCACAACTGCGGATGAGAAACCAGCTCTACCTCAAGTTCCAGCTGTAGAACAGAGTCCAGCTCCATCTCATGTTCCAGATGTGCAGGATGTATCCATGGCTGCAGCACCTCAGAAGCGCTTAACTATTTACATGTTGGAGTCTGCAGATTTTGAAATGCAGATCCAGATGGCACGTAAGTGTTACACTCACACACACACACACACACACACACACACACACACACACACACACACACGCAGTTTCAGTAACACTCTCTCTCTCTCTCTCTCTCTCTCTCTCTGCAGATGATCACCTGTTGCCTCTGGTAGAGAAAATCCACCCGGCTGAAGCGAATAAAATTTCATGGATGCTGATTGGGAGTGAAAACAACTTGAAATCATGAACATGATTTCTGATCCTGATCTTCTGCAAGCCAAAGTGAGCAAACGCACACGCACACACACACACACACACACACACACACACACACACACACACACACACACACACACACACAAACACAGTAATACTATATTTAGAAATGATTTGTAATAAGTGGTTGTAGTAACGAGTGTATTATTATGTTAAATAATATTATATTAATATGATGATTAAGTTTTGGTCATGTGGTAACAAAACCCCACCCACCAATTCCTCATTTACATCTATTCATAATCACACACATCACTCCTCTATTCACTCTTTATATGCACGTGACACACGTGTGATAGAAGTGTATATGTGTGTTTGTGTGCAGGTGGATGAAATGAACATAATCCTAAAAACAGGAGAAGCAGGAGTCAAGTCGGTGAGTATCCACACACACACACACACACACACACACACACACACACACACACACACACACACACACACACACACACACATATATATATATATATATATATATATATATATATATATATATATATATATATATATATATATATATATATATATATATATATATATATGTGTAGACTAAAACTCCTCTGCATTTTTCTTTCAGGAAACAAAGATGCTCTTTGGCACAAAGAAAAGAGGAAGAACAAGAAGAAAAATATATATTTATAATAATAATAATAATAATAATAATAACAATAATAATAATCATTTAAAAAATATTATATTAATATTGCATGTTATTATATTTTTATGTTTAAATACTTTTTTTCCTTTTTATTAATATATTATTCAGGAAATAAATAAAGACAATACACAATGTAAATGTTTTGAGTGTTTTGAATCGTGATTATTATACATTTTATAAGAACTTTAAGAGGAACTTGTCAAGTGATTGTGATACACATGCATGAAAGAAGAACATTTTAATAAATATTTTCCTGAAACCAGCAACAAATCAACATCACACTTTTAAACCTTCATTCATACATATTTATAATATCAAAGCTTTTATTGTATCAATATTTTTAAAACTACAATAGCTCTTTTTTAGCCAGTGACATACAGTACAGTATTATAGCCTGATGATTTTCATTTATTTCCTAGAGATTTTATACAAATAGTTTGTAATTATTCTTTCTAATTTTATTCTGCATGTGTGATTGTTTCCTCTATTTGTGCACCAGCTCTCATAACAGTTCCTACTGCTGTAACTGTATAATAAAGGCATTTAAAACACTATAAATATATAAACCATTAAATAAAAAATGTCAACGTCCAGCTGGTTCAGCATCTCCATCATGAATTCCACTGATGCTTCATCTGCTTAAGAGCCACGTGAGCTCCATCCACCAACACTACACAGATGTGGAGCTCACTGTCAAGTACCGTTTCATTTCACTAATTCTCCAGTGCAGACCCCCGAGTAGATGTCAGAGGGGTAGAATCAAATCTGCCCTTCCCAAGTGATGTTATTGGAGTAAACATGAATAAACCTCTACATTTTCCAAATTTTCCCAAATCATCCCCTTAATAATTTTTTAAAGGAAAGAACAGTATGTAGAAATAAAATCCACCCTCCTATAAAATCTACAGCTTTAAACCCAACTTGAAATCTCACTGAACTGAAGCATTGATTCACTTAAATCATAGTACATTTGTATCATTTGTAATGTATTATTAGTGCAGTTGCAGCTAAATGTAGAGCTGCTACTAGATGAAAAGGATTAGAGGTGATGTAGGGCTTTTGTGTGTGTTTTCAGAAGAATCCAGACTCTGGTGAGGACTATGAGGTCTGTGCTCATGATCACTAAATTGACTGAAGATCACGTTCATGTTCTTAGTGGTTTTTGATGAGGAACATAATCAGGAGGCCCCCACTCTGTTCAGATTGAGTTTATAATTGTTTACATCATAAACATATAAAGTTCATATATATATATATATATATATATATATATATATATATATATATATATATATATATATATATAAATAATTAGAATAATAATAATGAAGATGATAATGGGTTCAGCAGGTTCACAGAGTAATTCACGAGTCACTGTTCTATGTACAATAAAACATTTTATTTTTAATGACTGAAAATGCTACAAAATGTCAAACGATAAAGTATAATTGATGCAAACACACAAAGGAGCAGAAGGAGCAGAACTGGAAGAAACAGCAGGTGTGGCTGCAGAAGAAGGACTGGATGCAGATGAAGGACTGGATGCAGATGGAGGGCTGATGAAGGACTGAATGCAGATGAAGGACCAAATGCAGATGAAGGACCAAATGCAGATGAAGGACTGGATGCAGATGAAGGACTGGATGCAGATGAAGGACTGAATGCAGATGAAGGACCGGATGCAAATGAAGGACTGAATGCAGATGAAGGACTGGATGCAGATGAAGGACGGATGCAGATGAAGGACCGGATGCAGATGAAGGACCGAATGCAGATGAAGGACGGATGCAGATGAAGGACCGGATGCAGATGAAGGACGGATGCAGATGAAGGACTGGATGCAGATGAAGGACTGAATGCCCATTAAGGACTGGATGCAGATGAAGGACCGAATGCAGATGAAGGACTGGATGCAGATGAAGGACCGGGTGCAGATGAAGGACTGGATGCAGATGAAGGACTGGATGCAGATGAATCACTGGCTGAAGGAGATGGACTTTGACTACCAGGCTGTAAAGACACATATTGTATATTATAATTTAAGCATAATAATAATGATGATGATGATGATGATGATGATGATGATGATGATGACATATGAAGGTCTTTTTCAATGACATGAATCTGCATTGGTACATGTGCTGAAAATGTAAAGATCTGATTTCCCTTTTGAAGAAAACACAAAATCTTTGATCCAATAAAAGACAATATGACTATAAAATATAAAAATAAAGAATGAGCAGTGATAATGTAAGTGCAGGCTGTATAATGGTGGGGTGGAGGTAGGGGCGCTACAGCAGTAGGAGTGGAGTAAAGCAGGTGGAACACTTACGACCTGGTAAAGAACAATAAAGAGTGTGGAACACAGGTTTTATTTTCCTTTAAGTCCTGGTATTTTTTACAGATTTAAATAAGAAGAAACATTGAAAATCTAACATTCACACATTAATATGTTTAATCCACAATCATCTCTGTACACTAGTGAGAGTCTGAGGGCAGAAGTGAAGTGATGTGAAGATCTATAAATATAAAACTATAATATAAAAAATTTTAATAAATGGTCTCATAAAGGCAAAATTAAAAGGCAATTTAAAAAAATACAAATCTATTGTAATTTGTTTTCTTGCTTGCCATGTTTTATCTGAGTTATGCAGGTCATAAATAAAAACTGTGCTTAAAATTTTAAAGCTTAAAAAAAAAGAAAAAAAGCCTTTTACAATAGTCTCAGTGCTTCGACTGTTTAATAACTGGATGAGAAATGGGAGTAGATAAAGCAAACATTGTTATGTATAATTAGTGATGTAAACATCACTTTATTGAGATTTTGTAAATAAAAATAAATATTGCAACAATTATTTCTGCATCCCACAGCAGAGGACATTTAAAAGCGCATGAGTGTGGTCACAAATATAGTTGTGCAGGTTCACAGTGATGTGACATGAAAGAGATGATCACCTGAAAGTCTGAAATGAACACTTTAGGAGGGTGGAATCCACAAAGACGTTTCTGTGGTCCACAGGAAAGTTTTGACTGGCCGTGGACCTGCACTGGACATTTCTCACTCTGTACAAATAAAGACCTTTAGGTTATGGTACCTGTGTATAATCATGTTCTCATACACATTTTTGTCTGCACAAACCTTATAAAACAGATCGAATCATTTCTTCTGACGGGGAACAGGTGTGTTTCCAGCTTTAGAGCCAAACCCCAGTGCTGCCAAACCACCACAGACGAGACGTCCACTCATCGTCCTCTACCGCCGCAAACGAGACGTCCACTCATCGTCCTCTACCGCCGCAGACGAGACGTCCACTCATCGTCCTCTAGCGCCGCAAACGAGACGTCCACTCATCGTCCTCTACCGCCGCAGACGAGACGTTGACTCATCGTCCTCTACCGCCGCAAACGAGACGTCCACTCATCGTCCTCTACCGCCACAGACGAGACGTCCACTCATTGTCCTCTACCGCCGCAAACGAGACGTCCACTCATTGTCCTCTACCGCCGCAGACGAGATGTCCACTCATCGTCCTCTACCGCCGCAAACGAGACGTCCACTCATCGTCCTCTACCGCCGCAAACAAGACGTCCACTCATCGTCCTCTACCGCCGCAGACAAGATGTCCACTCATCGTCCTCTACCGCCGCAAAGCAGGCGTCCACTCGCCGTCCTCTACCGCCGCAGAGGAGATGTCCACTCATCGTCCTCTACCGCGCAAACGAGGCGTCCACTCGCCGTCCTCTACCGCCGCAAACGAGACATCCACTCATCGTCCTCTACCGCAGCAAACGAGACGTCCACTCATCGTCCTCTAAAGCCTTGTGTGAAACAAACACAAACAAACAAACACAGTAACGTAATGCATATACAACAGTTACTTTAAAGATCTATGAATCTGCTGCTGTTGTTTTTAATATTGTACATCATAATAGACGACAGCATGAAAGTGATGCAACATACTGCACTGATGAGCTCACGAAAAAAACACATTAATGTAAATGTAATGCACGTATGAGAAATTAGTTTTTAAGATACATGAATCTGTTGTTGTTTATGTCGTTAACGTGACATATAATAAGAGATAGTAGCTTGAAATGTGATGCAATGTACAACTACCATGCGAAAAATACATTAATACACAATATCATACACAAAAGTTCTTTCTAATGATCTGTTCTTTATGTTAATGCAGTTGATTGTAAAGACAGTAACACATGAAGTGCTGCAGTATATTAGTACATCATGATCACCAAAGATCAGAACAACAACCAGAACAACACCATAATAGACAATAAAATACAGGAAAATATGCACTATAATATGTCTATTGTGGTTCATGTGGTGGTCATGTAGTTAATTTTACCTGAGTTTTCTCAAAGTCTAATTCCAGAAAATATACATGCTGTGGACTACAGTTGAATGCCTGGAGAATAAAAGATGGACAAACACGTGCCCAGTGTTGTGCTGGTTACTAAGAAATAGTAACTAGTTACAGTTACTAGTTAATTCATTCAAAAAGTAACTCAATTACTTTGTTGATCACTTTCACCAAAAAGTAATGCATTACTGTTAAAACTAACTTTTTAGTTACTTTTTAAAGAACCTTCTTTAATGTTCCCATTAATGCCCTTTTATGCGCCCTCTTACTTTGCACACTGCAAACACACCCACATGCACCACGAAAATGCCCTCTAATGGCTATCAGATATTATAACATTAATGCGAAAACATTACAAATACAGTACATCGTTATGTAACGCAGAAGCCCCGCCTCTCTGGTAGCGTCCACATCCCCGATTGGTGCATCAATTTTCCAAAACGAACCAATTGATGGAGACCGAGACAGAAGTACACTGCCTAAAGCCCCTTTGCCATGGAAACTGGTACACACACTGCCATTTTATTGGACAGCTGACAATTGAGACTGCGTGTGGGTAATTTACTTAAAATATAAAAGAAACTGACTGTAGACTCGAAAAGTTTAAAGATGCTGAACACAGACACAAACAAGTAATTTTTTTTTACTGTTTATTGTATTTTTTTACAAATTATTTTTTTCTGTGAAAAAAAAACCCCACACACATTTAATTTATGTAAATGTCTGCAAACAAAATCATCCTACAGATAAAGTGCACATGAACATTGTGTTCTATCTGAACGTTTCTTTTCTTTTCAAAGGAACTCTGGTATTGAAAACCAGGTTCTGGCACTTAAAGGTGTGTATAGTTTGAATGTGTCTGCTTTCAGTGTGTAAGACAGTAAAAGCACATTATTACTGCATGATACATTTCTATCAAATAAACATATAATGTGATTAGTGTGATCTGAGCACCTTTTCATATCATACTGTTAACTATTGTACAGCTGAAAACACCAGTAAACATCTGGAAATTCAAGAGCTGAAGTGCAAAATGAGAAGTCTCGAGAAAATCATCTGCTTAATGGAGGTACTTTCTTTTGATTTCAAATGCAGACATAATGAAACTTTTAGTGAGAACTGTGACTAAGTGAAACTAAATGTCATTTATCTTGTCTCTGGTTTTTGTCTTTGAACCTTAACAGAAAAACTCAAAAACGAGTTGAACAAAGGTAGTACAAAAATCTTTCTGAGGTTCTGTATATTTTGATGTGTAAAGTATTTGCATTGACAATGTAATAAACTGATGATTGTCATTGCAGAGACAAAGAGTTCCTTCACTTAAACTGACAATAAGCAGATAACTGACAAAGGAATTTAAATGTGACTTGTTGTAAACTATTTTCTGGAGGAGATACAATACGATCTTAGCGTGTGCTAAAGCTAGTATGTACGTTCCCCTTCCAAAAGTATTGGAACAGCAAGGCCAGATGTTTGTTTTGTATGTAATGAAGAAATAGTCGACAATGCAAATTTCTTTCACCATCCCAATAACCCTTAATGTATAACAGTCATGTTTCATGTTCTATAAAGAAATAATGTACGTCTCTCTGGAAAGGTGTTTGTCAGTGACAGTTTGAATCTTCGTTCCTTGATGTCTGTCCTGTAATGATACAAATAGTGGCTGCAAATGCAGATTAAAATGATGTCTAATAAATAAACAGGCACATGAATCCAGATCGTAATCCAAATTTAAATTGGGCAAAGCGATAAAGAGAACGTGGAACTATAGAAAGATCAACATCTTCCAAAAAACACACACCAAACGCTTCATAAACAGCAGCAAACAACGTCAGCTAAACCTGTTACTTCACATTGAGCTGTATTTAGGAGTCATTCATGATAGAATGTTAATCAGCCGAAGATCTTAATATGGTCACATTTTTCTTTATCCTACAAAGTGAAGTATAAATTCTGGTTATTGTATATAAAATATAAAATAATACATTCAATGTGTTTGTGTTTGCACGTATCTGATTTTAAATATCCCGTCGAGGAAATCAAACCCAGAAAAACCTGAGAGCAAAGAGACCTGCATCAGACACATCACAACCCACGACTGCTAAAGACCTCGAATCGATGCTGCACAGCACAAACACAACAAAACACAATCCTCATCGCTTGTGCATTGGAAACTCTTCATGATGCCAGTTATGATTTATTATCTACTAACTGGGTTTCTGCACTACTTAAAGGGAGTTGTAAACTTCCTGGTCTGACAGATGAGGAAAAATCGGTCACATCTGTGTTTTGTGTAAACAAGGTCAGTTATTATCTTCTGTTTTATTTAGTGTGCACAAAATTCAAACAACTTTATTGTTTAGCTTTGAATTTAAGTTTTCTCATTTGTAAAAGTGAATTCAGTGCCCTGATGTTCTTAAAATGAACAGTAGATATGGTTTGTGGTGTAAAAACGTTTACTCCAGGTTTTGGTTTAAACAAAGTCTAGTAGTTTTCCTACACATCTAATAGTTTTATATACATGATTTGAGTACATGTTTGATTTAGTTGGATTTTGGATGATCCTTTTCTTCTGCTTTTGAACAAGATCAAGGCAGAGAAAAAGTCTATGTCACATAACGTCCTGCAGTTTCTCTGTCGGGTTTATGTAGCCTTATGTCAACAGAGAGGAGACACTCATAAAGTGCACACCCTCGCCTACAGACTTCTTAAAGAAGGTGAGATTATATTAACATTTCATTACATATCTACTAAAAATGATTCAGACAGTGATACACAGAAGCAAAATGTGTCTTGTTCTTGGTTTTGTATTTCTTTCTATACAGTGTATTTTAAGTCTGTGGTATTGTTTTGTTTCCTTTGCAGACTTTCCTGAAGCCCCCAAATTAATAATGGTCATGGTGACAGCATGGCCATGTGTTTTTTCCTATGACGGCCCTTTATGCAGAGCCATACACATCGTGACCAAAATAAAAGCGGGCGGAGACATTTTATGCTTGCTCAGCAAATATCTGCACTGCGATAGGGTAAGTAGCTGATTCTTATCAACACAGTCATCAGAACAGTCAACAACTACAACAACAGTCAACAACTAGTTTTGATTCCCAAGTCTCAGTGTAATCTAGTGGAGCTAATTCGTTTTTTTGCTTCACAATTTGTGTGACATTTTCAGCCTTAATGACACTGCTGATAACAAATGCCTCAAACTGCATACTCATGTACTCATTCTAGAGCATTATTTACCCCTGCTACTGTCTGAGACATAAACCCTATAGTAAAGTGTGCTACTTTAAATGTCTATTTAAAAAATCTGTCATTCAGAGTTCATTTTCTAGAACTCCTCCTTATATTAGTGTTAATAAATGGAGTTATAACCATAAAGAGCAGAATGCACAGTTAGAGCACAACCTCCCTGTTTTGACGATCTGCAATTGTAATTGGTTGTTACCTTTCCATCATCACTATATTATTGTAAACATCATTTTAATGAACTGGTTTTTAAAGAAAATATGTTTTTTTCTGATAGGATCCTCCAGGAAACATCTGCAGCACCATCACCAGCACACTGAAGGCTCCTCTGGAAGACAAACGTCTGACATTCCAGAAGAGCCGCTGGTATGGTGATGATCTCTGTCCTACCGCCTGGGACTACGTATTCAGCCTGGATCTTCTTTGTGCACAACTGGGCTGGATGTGGACCGACACCCATGTTATTCGGTACTAAATGCAAAAACGCGTCATCGTGTTTAATTCCCAGCTTTTTTGTTTAAAAAATAATAATCATTTGATAGATTGCAGTACTACAGATGTGAGACTCATATGAGACAGTGTGTGTCTCCATAATCAAGTGGTTGAAATATTGCAAATTTGCCATCCTTGTTGCATGAACTCACAATTGGTCAATCAGTTACTGCCACAAAACACTTAATATATCCAATTTTTTATTTAATAAAAAAAGTGTTTGGCTGATCTTGAACACTTGGCTGTTGGAAACACAAACAAAGCGAAGGCAGATTAGAAACGTCTCTGTTGCAGCAGTTATCAGGCTACTTGGTAAGTTTACTGGAAATCCTGTTTTGGAGCACGTTATTTCTGGATTCTTCAGTTTTTCACTCATTGTCTTTGTCCTTCTCAAACAGGGCGACTTGGCCAACAAGGAGAACCTTAAGGAGAACCTGGCAGCATCAGTGGAAAATCTGACAAAACGCATTATTGAGTTTGGGACACAAAAAGTCTTGGAAGGTACTGTATTACTAAAGGATCACATCTTTATCAATCTGAGACAGTGTGCTGGTACCATTTTTTAAGAATAAGGGAGACGTGCAGACCTGCAGTAACTACAGGGGAATTAAGTTGGTCAGTCACACCATAAAGTTATGGGAAAGAGTAGTGGAAGCCAGGCTGAAAGAAAAGGTGACCATCTGTGAGCAACAGTATGGTTTCTTCCTGAGGAAGAGCCTTACAGACGCATTATTTGCTTTGAGAATGTTGATGGAGATGTAAAGAGAAGGTCAGAAGGAGTTGCATTGTGTGTTTCTGGATTTAGGGAAAGCGTACAACAGGGTGGAGAGAGGAATTGTGGTATTGTATGAGGAAGTCAGGTGTGTCAGAGAAGTATGTGAGGCTGGTGCAGGACATGTATGAGGAAAGTGTGACAGCAGTGAAGTGTGCAGTAGGAACGACAGACTGGTTTAAGGTGGAGGTTGAACTGCATCAAGGATCATCTCTGAGCCCTTTTCTGTTTGCAGTGGTGATGGACAGGTTGACCGAGAAGGTCAGGCAGGAGTCTCCGTGGACTATGATGATTGTTATTTGTGGTAAGAGTAGGGAGCAGAGGTGTATGTATATATATATATATATATATATTTAGCAAATAGGTTTTTTCTTGTATATTTTGAAATAAACTTCTAAATATATATATTTAGCTCGCGAGGGTTAGGGACCAAGACTGGTCGCGAATTTTCGCGACCTTTTGATACGCCCCTTCCAACCCAGTAAAAACCCAAAGAACACTACGAAATCGATTTAAATGAGTAAATGAGGGATATACATATTATATATATATATATATATATATATATATATATATATATATATATATATATATATATATATATATACATATGTACTATGAATATAATATACAGATGGATATATATGTACTATGAACAGTAATGTACAGATGAGTATATATGTACTATGAACATGATTTACAGATGAACAATAATATACAGGTGAGTATATATGTACTGTGAACATGATTTACAGATGCCTATTACTATAAACAGACATTTACAGAAGGATGTGAATGGTGAACATAATATATTGATATATTGACAGAAAACGGGTATTTATACAATTGTAAGCAGTGATAAAGCAGCTAATAGGGCAGGATACAGACAGATGTGTGCAGCAGTCTGCACTGTCAGCTTCTCATCACTGGTGTATAGACTGCAAAAGACTCGTGTGGAAAAAGTGAAAGTGGACTGTGTGAGAGCAAAGCTCCAGTTCAGAGAATTTATTCACACACACACACACATATACACACACACACACACACACACACACACACACACACACACACACTCTCTTGGTTATACAAGCATGAGGATGATGATTTCTGGAATGGTGGATGTGATTGTTCCTGGTCGCTGTCCTTATCTGGTGTGTATGGTCCAGTGTCCTTTCCCCTGGTGGGGCAGGTGATGTGCTGATAAAAGTTTGGCAGTGAGTGTAGGGTTGGCACTGTTAAAGTCAGAGGTTGTCCTGAGTTCCTGTGTGACACTATGTCATGTGTGTGTGTAAATAATGTCAGTTTTCAGATGGCTAATGTCGTCTCTAGGTTACGACTGAGCCGGGGTGGCTCTGAGGTCGAGGCCATAGAACCTGACAAAGGTCAGCGGGGTGGACCAACCCGCAGCGTCACAGGCGTCCCGGGTGACACTCATGTGCACCCGGCGCGGCCGCCACACTCCGGTGAGGCTGACGCGATCGGGCGGGGACCAGGACTGCAGCGAACAACTGCACCAACCACC